>NW_010392726.1:42258-45158 GCF_000710305.1 Buceros rhinoceros silvestris
TGCTGAACCTGGTTTTCCCCTTGCTGTTCCTCCACGGTCATGTTTCGTGTCCCGTTTGCTGTGCCGGAGCTGCAGAGCCTCTCCCGGGCTGCAGGCAGTGGAGCCTAAGCAGCAGGCGGCTCTCCAGGCTGGGAGATCCCTCCTGTTACGGGGGCATGTGAGGTCCAGGGGAGAGACACGTGGGAACAGAGCCTTTTCTGTAACCCAGTGTGCAGGGGTGTCTTCTCCAGGGCTCTCACCACTGGCACCCAGTGAGTTGTGTCATCAGCCAGCACTGGGATGTAGCCCAGTACAGCCATTCTACATCTCGGTCTCTTTGGGTTTTTTTGCTTGGAGCTCAAGGTGTTTCAAGGGGCTGTAGAATTTTTCCAGTTCTCTGGTCAGTGTAAGGAATTACGGGTGCAGTTGCTCAAGCGACGTACTCCGAATGTGCCCTTGTGCTTTATCTTTGCTGGAGTCCTCGGTACGTCGTTCCTTTGGGAGATAAGACCTGCGGCATCGGGCTGTGAGCGCTGCGGGGGCTTCCTCTGCTGCTCCCAGCATCAGCTCTGGTGGGTTATTCTGAACTCCCAGGTGCTGTGGTAGGAATGTGCGGGAGCTGAGCACGTTTGTGCTGCTCAGAGTTCTCTGCGTGTCCTGCCGAGATCTGGACCCAGCTTCATATGGTGCTTGCACAAGTCCCACAGTGAGCATGCTCGTTCGTGTGTGCCCAGAAGCAGCTTGCAGGGAGGGTCCCGGGTTTGTGCGCAGCCTGGCTGCCAAGGCATCTCAGCAGCTGATCGTCCAGGGGCCTGGGCTGAAAAACACGTCTGAATTTATCCGCTTGATCCATCTGGGACGTGCTAATAGTGAACCCTCTCTAATCCTGTGCAAAGTCATCGGAAACTAATCTTAATCGGGCGTCAAAAGCGGAAATCCCCTCCTGGAGCCCTGTCTCAGTCCAGGGCTGCCCGCCCCGCGCTCGCTGCCGCCAGCGCCAGCCCTGACCCTGGAGTTCGGTCTGCGGCTGCGTGTGAGACCCCTCCGCCTTCACTCAGAGGTGCCAGTGGTGCAGAGCTTGCGTTAGTGTGTCCTGCTGGTGTGAGAAGGGGCAGCTCTGCAGGACAGAGACTGCTTGGTAACCTCAATTTAAAAAAACCACAACAGAGTATTTTCCATGTTAATTACTTTTAATGTTTCCCACAAATCTTGGCGATGAGTTGACTCTTGGTTTGCGATGCTGTGAAGTCCCTGGGCCGGGCTGCCTCAGGCAGGCTGCTGGAGCTGTTCTCTGATACCCTACAGCCCCCGGGCCCCCCTTCTGCAGCCGGTGCAGAGGCCAAAGTCTGCAGACAGACTTTGCGCAGTTCCCGCCCCCGTGGACAAGCCCTGCCAGGGGATTATAAGGAGCCTTTTGTGGTTTCAGGAGATCCAAAAAGGTGTTTGCACCTTCGTGTGCCCCGGGTGGGAGCTGGCTGGGGGTTTGCTCCAAACGAAGCACCCGGACGAGCTCTCCTGGGCCCCTGCCTATGGGTGGGTTGGGTTGTTTTGCTGGTGCAGCCTCTCCCGTCTCTCCTCATGCTGCAGGGTATCACCCCTCTGCTTCGTTTCCCTTCTAGGTAAGCAGATGATTGAGACTTACTTTGACTTCCGCCTTTACCGCCTCTGGAAGACCCGCCAGCACTCTAAACTATTGGATTACGATGACATTTTATGAGCTGGAGAAGACTTTGCAAGAGGAAGCTGATCACCGGTGTCCAAGAAGTCATGCTTATTGCAGAGAGACTTTTTTATTGGCACAGGGAGCCCTTCAAAGCCCTATGGGAGAGCAGTGCTAAAGGGAGGGAAGAAGCAGCCCTCGGGCGGCAAGTCTCCTGGGTCAAGAGAGACTGGAGGGAAAGGGTTTGACACCTCACTCGCCTTGGGTCAGAGCTGTGGTGTCTCAGGAGGAGCTGTGTGAGACGAGCACAGGATGGAGTTCCTTGCAGAACTGAGCTGTTTTGGGTCAGAATGGGCCAGATTTGATTCCAGGTCCTTTTAAAGACTTTTGAAGCTCAGGTTTTCTTACAAAAAATAAAATCAATTACCCATGCACTAACAAAGAAATGACCAGAGCACAGAGGAAGGAGGGGTTTGTACTGATGGGACCTTCTGTGCCGGGGGTCTGGGAGAGCAAGGACTGCTACACCTACTCCTGCAAGCTTAGAGCAAGACGATCCAGTTTCAATGTGAATATACACTGGAATAGAGAACCGAAATCTAACTTCCTTTTTGGTTTGTTTAATAGAAATTAAGTGCAATTTTTATAGCGCGGGGGGGTAAAATCCCTCCCAGTATTTAACTAGTTAAAAATAACACACCAGTAACCAATAGATGAGGTATTTTTGGTCTGCTTGAAAATATATTCAGAACGGTAATATATCTTCTGTAGACGTATTTAATCACCAGCAAACATGGTTTTAAGGTAACTTAGCAGACCCCGCATGTCTGCGGCATCGATTAACGCGGTTCGGTCCGGTCCGTCCGAGTAGCTGTGTCGCACTAATTGTACGTGCTCTCACCCCTGCGTGTTTCTCCTCCAATTAGCCACAACTTTGTTACTTTCTCATTTGCTGCTTGCAAAACTACGGGACTTTAGTTTTGCGGAAATCCTTTAGGTTAGAAATACAGCACCTGGCTGCGAGACCCCCGACAGGGTCGCTATGGTATAACAGTGAACTAGAAGTTAATAGCCATGGTCGTTGGTTGTTCCTGCCGGCGTTTTGCTGTGTGTTGAGAGACGAGTGCTCTTCCTTGTCCGCTGTGCGGAGCAGCGTGGTGACGCGGCGCCAGAAACCCTCCGAGGGGGCCGTTCACCGAGGCGTTGGGAGGAAAGGCTGCTGCAGGAGCCGGGGGCGGGCCCGCAGCCCGGCCGCCGCCCG
>NW_010392726.1:45221-46197 GCF_000710305.1 Buceros rhinoceros silvestris
CCGCTCGGTTGCTGCTGGCTGGTGCGTAAACCACCGCTTTGCCCACGCTGAAAAGCCCCGCTTGTGGTCTGAGCTGCTCGCGTCCCTGCCTGTGCAGGAGAGAGGAGACGCTCTCGGAGCTCTGTCAGAGCAGCCCAGGGGAGCGCTCGAGGGTCTCTTGTGGAATATATTTCCTTTTTGTTTGTTTAGGGAGGGGGGTGCTCTTTTGGGGGAGGAGGAGTTTATCTTTACTCTCCCGTTCAGAGGATAACTACTGCTGAAGTCTGCCCAGCTCAGCCTGGTGTTTGCGGGAGGCGATAAAGGTATTTATTTTATAAGTGAAAACACTGGAGAATAACTGGGAAGCGTTACCTGGGTTTCCTGATTTCCTGGGATTACCCTGGTTCCCTGATTTCCTGGGATCTAAAATCAGTTGCTTGTGAAGTGAAGGAAAATAGATGTACAAACCTTCCTTTAAATACTTGCAAAAAGAACTCGTTGTTCTGATCTGTAGGGTCCTCCTTCCCCGTGACTTAGCCGTGGTTGTGATTTTGGGGAGCAGGCGTCTGGCTGGGACTGCCGAACCCTTTAGTTTTAGAGCAGTTTTATAGCAAAACTTCTGAGGAAATAATGTACATAGAGTGAGTGAGTAGGGGAATAGGTGGGGAGAGATGGTGTGAGGTCGTTGAAAGCACCATAGTGATGCAGCAGGCGTGGGCTGCTGCCTCCCCTCTGGTTGGGGGCTGTGGGGAAGCCGTCCTGCTGAGCTGGCTGGACCTCGGCAGGTTTGGTGGCCACATCTCAGCCCTGGCTGGACTCTTGCCCTCTTGACTCGGTCACATTTTCCAGACCCGGAGCGAAGGGGAGAACAGGCACCGGTCTGCAGCTTTCGAAGAGAACACCCGCTGGGACAAAGAGAACACGATTTACACCAGTTCTCTGTTACTTAGCGCCGTGGCTGGCGCCGGCCGTGCCTGTGAGAAGGGGGCCGGCGGGG
>NW_010392726.1:46244-47106 GCF_000710305.1 Buceros rhinoceros silvestris
GGAGCACAACCCACGCGCTGTGACTGTGAGGGGGGGCCTGCCGGTGCGGTGAAAGCGCAAAGCCACGTGCTGTTTGGAGCAGGAAGCGGTAGCGGCAGGGTTAAAACGCCGACACAAAACTCTGCTGTTTTGACCCTTTTACCTCCCGTGGTGACACTCCTGACTGGAGACAGGCAAACTGTTCTCCCTTTCTCTTTCCCAAGGCAAACCCCGATGCAGTGAACTTGGTAGCGTGAATGTAGCATTGTGGAACTACTGAAATCCTGTTTAACCCCGAAAGGGCCGTTTCTGTATCCCCTTCCGTGGTTTGTCTGTAGAACTCTTGTGTACCTATCCTCAGTGACCGCTTGTAGACCTGGGGGTGCAAAGCAGGAAGGTGGGTTGTGCAGTGGCATCACGTCTGTAGGAAGGTGTTTGAGTGAACATTACGGACTGTTTCGTCAAGGATTGATGATGGTGTAATGACAAATGGTGGACGTGGTTCTCTCTGTTCCAAAGATCTATATTCCTCATAGTTTGTGATGTGTATGACATGAGCGTAGTATTTCCTTTGTAGCGTTCGTTTGACTAAAGAGATGAAATCCTCTAAAAGCTGTGACTGAAAGACAGTGGAGTTCTGATGTTTGGAGTCCTTTGTGCGAAGGAGTCGAAGTGAACCATTTCTGAAAGAGGAAAACAAATTTCTTCCCGTTTTAACTGGTTGAATTTTTCAAGTGGCTGCTGGAAAAGGAAGGGATCAGCAGAGGATAGGATGAAGACAAAAAAAATTTAATTATTTAAACTTTAGAGTTAAAAATCAAGCCTGTAACTTCCTCAGCTGGACCAGCCTGTGAAGGATGAGCTGTGGGTGTGCACTCGCCGC
>NW_010392726.1:47288-48651 GCF_000710305.1 Buceros rhinoceros silvestris
CACCCCAGGCGCCTCTGCAGCATCTGCCGTCTTCTCCAGGGCAGGCTGAGGACAGGCCCGGGCAGCGCCCGTGGGCCCTGGGCCTGGGGGAGCTGCGGGGCTGTGCACACAGGACAATTTGTCAATCCACTTCAACCTGGTTCTTCCAGCTTTCAACTCCCTGCTCTCGGGGTGTGTCTGTCTGAAGCCCTGAAACCAGTTGGTTCGCTCACGGTCCATAACTGCTGTCTGAATTGGCTCACTGGAGCTCATCTCTCATTAGCCTAATTGGAGCGAGCAGCTGTCGGTGCGGTTGAGCTCCCGTCCTGCCCTGTTAGAGGATCAGCAGCCCTGTCGCACCGTTACGCTCAGCCCCACCACGGGGACTGCTGCTGCCGCTCCTGCGTGGTCCGGATTTGCTTCTAGCAGGGGCTGGAGAAACAGGACACTTGGCTAATCCTGGAGAGAAGCAGATTAAGCTGGAGTAGCTAAACTGGGTGCTAACTGGGTGCTGTTCACCCCAGCCATGCCTGGGAGTTTCTGCTGCTGTTGCCATGAGGCAGTACTGGACGTGACCTCCAACGCCTTGCCTGGCCTGAGAACATCAGCAGGGAGCTCTGCTGGTTCCCTGATGGCCTGGGCTGGGACTGTCACCTCCGAGAAGAGGAGGGTGGGCAGCGAGTGCATCAGCTGCCCAGTCTGCTGCTCCTCAGCGTGGCTCACGTGCTGGGAGCAGCCCCCGACCGTATTCTCTGGTGCCTGTAGAGAATGTTCACTGTAGATGCTTGGGGGGGTGGGGGTGAGGGGGTGGCTCATCTTGTTGGATGTGACACTTGTCTTATACAGGGTTTTCCAGCCAGGCTTTTCTCTTCTCCTCTCATTTGGCTGTGAAGGAAAGGGAAAAAGAAAATTCAAGTTACTTGAGGGGTATAAAATAGGTAGAAAATTGAGACAGAGCTTTTTGCACCTCTCCTCACGCTGCAGCCACCAACTTCCCTTTGCAGCTGAGCCCCAGGCCTGGGGTGGGAAACAGAGGAGTCAGCAGATAATCCCTTCCTGCCTTAACAAACCAAACCCAGAACAATCCTTGTAGCTGTAGCAAAACGTCTGACTGCAAAAGGTGACCAGCCAACTCATCCTGCCCCATGCAAGGACTCTGCTGTGAGCACCATGGGATCCCACTGGCTTCTGCCTCTGAGTGCCTCTGGAGCCACCCGAGCCCGGGGGGGGGCCACGCTCTGCCTCCACGGAGGGGACTCTGGGAATGAGTTTGTTCTTCGTTTCTCAGCCTGGACTTGTTGCCTCGGCGCACGTTTCCTGATCCAGGGGCTTCTGGAGCACACACGTATGTGTGTTCACGTCATCTCTTCACACACACAGACTC
>NW_010392726.1:48743-51310 GCF_000710305.1 Buceros rhinoceros silvestris
GGGGAGATGCTCCCCCTCGATTGCCCCCGCTTGTTTTGCCACGTGCAGGAAGGCGTGAGGCAGCGTTGTTGTGTCCGTGCTGCGTTAGCATCTCTCCGGCTCCTGGCACACCTCTGTTTCACAAATAGCTGCGGTTGTTCCCGGATGTGGCTGCGCTGGTGACCTGTGGCTGGGAGTTCCTGTTCCCAGGGCTCTGCTGGCAGAGTGACTGCAAACACTGCTTCGGCACCTTCGGGCGACAGGAGTGGCAATAGCTGAAAGAATGGGAAATGCTGATTTTTAATAGCCAGCCCGGCAGGATCTGGAAAGGGGAGCGTGCGCTTCGTCCTGGCCCAGACAGGAGGCAGAACGACGGGCTTGCTCCGCTCTCCCAGTCTAAGTGTAGAGCTCAACCCATCAAAACGAGTTTAAGAGTCACAGTCACCTATTACGTGCTGGTCCGAGAGAAGGTGCGTTGCTGTACGATTAAAACAATCCTTCCAGCGCCCTTGGCGCTTGGCCTGCGTTGCTGGGACCGTGCATCAGAGGATGTGCTGGGCTGTGTCACCTTCTGCGAGCGATGGGGCCACACTGCCAGTACCGGGACACATCTGCAGGTACACGTCAGGCTGCATCGCTCTCTGCTGGGGCGTTGGCCGGGACAGTCCCTCGAGCCGATGACACAGCCAGCCCTTCCTCCACGCAGACACCCTCCCCAGGGACAGCGAGCGGCAGGACCGTTTTCCACGTCTGTAAAAAGTTGTGGGTGATCCTGTATTTTGTCCCACTGATGATGTCCCACGGGGCTTTCGGCTTTCGGCATCTTCCGTGGGAGTGTTTTTTAATTGCCATTGTGGAAACAGAAGCCAAGGTCAACTGGAAACTCTTACGGTCTTGGTGACAAATCAGCCTGCTAATACCACGTACCGGGACCGAGTGAGTACACGGGTGGTTTAATGACCGTCATTTAATGACCTTGATTGTGATCGCTGTTACTGCCGGGTAGTGCTGCTGCAGAACTGAACGTAAGATACCAGAGTTTGTTCTCTCCG
This sequence comes from Buceros rhinoceros silvestris, assembly GCF_000710305.1. Taxonomy (NCBI): domain Eukaryota; kingdom Metazoa; phylum Chordata; class Aves; order Bucerotiformes; family Bucerotidae; genus Buceros; species Buceros rhinoceros. The sequence goes on from NW_010392726.1 coordinate 49,775, forward strand.
CCTAAAACGTCAGTGCGCAATCTCCTACCGTGGTTGTGCATGAGCTGTCGAGGAGTGACAGGAACCAGTAGCTGCTTCGATTCAGAAATAAATTCAGCCCAACATCCTGCCAATCGGCATGAAAAGCTGTAAGACTGGGAGGAATAAACATTATGGACACGAAAGGTAAAGAATCCATCTGAGGGGAAACTAAATGGTGTTTTTCCATAAATATTTAGTAAATTTTAAAGAACTAATAAGACATGATGTTTTGCATTGTTGTGTTACTTCTTGAGTGTCCTCAAAGTGGACGTAGGCGAGGGGAGATAAGACCCCTCTGGGGCTGTCTCAGCAGGTGGGGGGCAGCCTGTGGGCACTCGTCTTTCCTCCTGGTCTCAGCACCCAAGTGAGCTGGTGTTTAATCCCAGCAGTTAATGGCCCCATAAACCTTTAGCAAGAGCTGCTGAAGGAGCGAGTTTCCACCCCACGTCATGGGGTTCACCGAGGACATACAGCGCTGACCCGCGGGCACAGCGCTGCCCGGCTCCCCGGTGCCCGTGGGGTATCTGGGTGTTTGAGTGGTGTTTTCCTCCCGTGGTTTTGCAGGGGACATGGTTGTTGGGAACATTCCTTACCTGGGGAGGCTGAGCTGCAGGGGTGCTGAGCAGCTGGCCAGGGACCGGTACCAGTCACTGCCGCGGCCAGCCTGGCCTGGGGCTCAGGCTCCGCCCAGCTGCACGTCGGTGTATTTGAAAACCTGCAATAGGAAGTGTGGGGTAATGAGATAATTTGTTTTAGTGCTAAATCTCAGTCATAGCAATATAGTCCCTGGTGTAAGGTCCTGTTAACTGGGAGCTGGTGCAGAGCTGGGAATTCAAGGACAGGCATCTCGGCCCTTGTATTTGCAGTGACCTAAAGCTATCGCAGATAAGAACAGCCGAGCAAGGCCCTTGTGTACGGATGCTGTTCCCCGGCGCTTGCTAGATGAGACATTATTTTGCCGAGTGTTAGGATGGGGGTGACTGATGAAACTGAGCGAGTTTGGTGTTTCCTATCCCGGGAAACGAGGCTGGACTCATACTCGCATGAGCAAGAAGGGGCTGTAGATTTTCCGCTGTGTGTTTCCTGTTGTTCTTTAACAACACTATTCCTGGAACTGGGTGACTTCAGCTGCGATACCAAGCAGTGGCAAAACCCGAGCTCTCCCAGGGCAGGGAGTCAATGCACTTTTGGCATCTTTACTGTTTCCCCTCGGAGTTCAGCTTTCATTTCCAGCTCCCTCGCTGAGCTGCGAGCCCTCCCCCTACTGCTGCAGAGCTGCTGGAGAGGGGGATTGTCCGTGTTCTGAAAAGAAAACCAAACACGTGAGTAACAAGTGGAAAAGGCAACGGTGTGGGCTCTGAAGATCGATCTGGTAACATGGAGCAGGACAGGTTATACCTGGTAACACTCCAAAACCCTTGAGATATTTGAGCAAGTTCCTTTCATCCAAGTGCACAAAAGAAAGCAGGATGGTTGTCAAAATGATGAACTAAACCCCACCCACGCGTGAGCAGG
>NW_010392726.1:51320-53102 GCF_000710305.1 Buceros rhinoceros silvestris
CTGCCTCTACCCTCGGCTGAGTTCAGAGGGAGCTGACGGCATCCTGCTCCTCTGGAACTCAGACGGGAGTGTGGGCAGCGTGGCTGCACTGCTCGGGCGAGGCTGGGGCCACGTGGAACTGCCCACAGTGTGTCCGAGCACGCGGGTCCCTCTTCCTCACCCCGTCTTGGCAGGAAGCTGCAGGCAGAACAGATGGACAGGACAGAAGGAGCTTGAAACTTTGGCCCCAAGAGAGCCTCTGGGTTAGAGCTGTCCACCTGGGACATGCTGCTTTGGGGCCAAAACCGTCCTGAAGTTAGCGGAGGGTTTTGAAAACAAAGACTGTAAGGTCCGAGGTCTCCGGGGGCCCTGGGCCAGCAGGTTGGTTCCTTGGAAGGGTCAGAAGAAAGTCACTCCAAAGCACTCCCCCACGATTTTAGGCGCTTTCTGGCTGGCTGGGGTGTGTGGAGCAAAGCTGGTCGACCCGCAGGAGACATCTGTCATCTCCTCTGCCTCCGTTACCATGTTTGAGGCTACCTGCTGCTTCTGTATGATAACCAGGTTTCCAACACGTGAATGTTTCTAGGTTTTAAGATGTGGTTTAATAAAAAGAGACGTTTCTGGGAAAGCAGGTTTTCTCTCTTGTTTGGTTTGTTGTTGTTGTTACTCTCTGGCTGAGTTTATAGGCCCAGGAAGGGCTGCTCGGCAGATGCTTTGCTGTGCTGGCAGGTGAGGGGAATACAGGCACCGGGTATCTGCCCGGCAGCGAGGGCGATGCTGAAAGCAGAGAGGAGCTCCAGAGGTGCCAGAGGACAGATGGGGTTAAAAGGGGAGGAAGCTAAAAACTCCTGAAGATAAGGAACCATCTGAGAGGCGCAAATCCTGTGAGGGGACAGCACGGGGTGACTCAGTTCCAGCAGTATCTGTGGCTTGGAGGGGAGGGGTTGATCGCTAAGGGACTTGCAGAGCATTAAGCGTTGGGCCTTTTCCTGGGAGGGAGGCCTGTCTCCGAGCCCCATCCTAGACACAGAGCCCTGGAGAAATTCAAGGATAATCCCTCGAGGAAAACAGCTCCAAAATAAAGCACATCCCCGGGAGGGCAGAAGGCATCAAACTCCAATAACCCACTTTTTGTCACAGCTCTGTTTGACTTCGTGGCCGAAGTGAGCAGGTCTGGCTTGAGCTCCCAGCTGCGGTTGTCCCCTTTATCTCCAGCGCTGACAGTCACCTGCATGTTCATCTCCCGTTAAATGAGGTAACTGCAGCCTGAGTGCAAGCAGAAACACGCTGGACAACTCTGTCGTTTGCGGCATTTTTCTTCAGTGCTGGGATCTCTCCGCCTTTGTTCCTGCATCCTCCCTGTTTGGAGACATTCTTCTCCATGTGCCACCACCACAGTGGGTGTGCCAGCAGTGTGACAGATGACAGAAATCACTTTTAACCCCTTACCACCAACTGCACAGCCAGCTTCTGGCCCGAGACCTGGCCACTGTGCTCCTTAGAGCCTCCGCAGCATCCCCAGTGCCTGGTCTTTACGCTCCTTCCTGGAACCATTCCATGCTGGCACCGTCGTAGGGTGAAGTCAAACTGGCTGCAGAAGCCCAGGTCCAGTGGATCAGTTTTGACTTATCACCATCTTCCCTCTCCCTCTGTGCTCTGTCACTCGTGGTGCTGGGGTGGCCACAAAGCCAGAGCGGGAGCTGCACAGGCGGAGTTTCGCTCTGCCCTGTAAAGGGGCGAGGAACCGAGATGTCTCACAGGGGGTTAAGGGGAAATCGCATGTGTCCAAGTCATGCTGTGCAC
>NW_010392726.1:53208-55044 GCF_000710305.1 Buceros rhinoceros silvestris
TGTTCCCCCGTCACCTGGCCGTACTTGTCCCAGTGGATCCCACCATTTCCAGCCCCGCTTCCCTCCCAGTGGTCTGTGCCACATCTGGTACTGACGTGTCCTATATCCTGCTGCCAGGTGCCGTCTCCACAGCCACATCAGCTGTGCCTTGGTGTTGCTGGGACACCGGGATCCTGTGCCTGTGCTACACGGTGGCACTCGGCCATCGCTCTCTCCGGGTCCTGTCCCCTGCCATCGCCACACCTGGGGTTTGTAATCGAGCATTCAGTTTTGTGCCAAAATACGAGTGCAGCGGCATTCCCGGGAGCCTCTTAGTGACAGCGCTTGGGCGCTGCTCCATGGGTGTAAACACAGCGATGAGCTCCAGGGACCTCGTTTGCCAGCCCAGGTTCACTGTCCAGCCCTGAACGCTGCTGCACTGACCCAGCCCAGGAAAGAAACAGTTGACAGGAGCGAGGGAAGGCTGCAATCTTGACTGGCAGGGGAGGAGACGGACAATGGCTGGGTTTATGGTTTTGCCATGCAGCGAAGCGAGCAGATGCTGGGTTCAATCCCCCCAAAGCCAGACGTTTTCTTTGCACCAGGTGCAGATAAACTGTGGGATTCATTATTTCAGGATTTAGGGGCTTTACACAGGCTCAAAAGCCAACCAGACAAGAACCGCGAAAGAGAAATCCACTGAGATCCGCGAGTACAAAGGCACATTGTTGGCTCTGTACGTGCCTGAGCCATGAGTCACCAGTGGCGGGGAAACCTCCCTACCCGCCTGCCGGGTCTTTATTTATCCTCAATGCCCCCCTGCCCCCACTGAGGCCGCTGCGAGGGCCGCGATCCGGAGGGTGCATCACGGACCGTGCTTCAGCCCAGGGCAGCAGGCGCGGGGAAACCTTAAATGACCCCTGCGTTCCTCCAGCTGGATCGCCGAGCGCTGCCTCCTCCCGCTCGGCTCCGGCTCGCAGCAGAGGGGCTCCTGGGGCGCACCGCACGTCCGGGCATCGCACAGCTCACGGGCAGCTGTGGCAGTAAAACACTACTTTCAGTAGTGTCATTTCCAGGTACCAGCTGAAGAAGGTGCACTTGCTCCCTGCTGGCTCGAGAGCACAAAGATAAGAGCCTTATCGGCAGATCCGGGCTCCTGCCCGTAAACACACCTGTGTTTTCCGAAGCCCGGCTGCAGCAGGGTGAAGTCACTCATGTCGAAGCAGCCTGGGACGCCGGGGTGCGGCTCCGCAGCTCCCCGGCAGGCCGGGACCGCGACAAGGTTCTGGCCAAAGGTTATTTATGTCACAGCGTGCCACGTCCCCCATGCCTCTCGGGCTGGGGATTTCGGCACAGCCTTATCGGAGGTGTGGGGTGTCCTGAGCTGTTGTCTGATTCTTTCCTGGTTGCACAGACTCACCAAAGAAAGCTGCTGCCAGCTGATACCAGGCACCGCCTGGAAATCGTGCCGCTGTGGCGCCTGTGCCCATGCATTTGTGCCCAACAAGCAGCTGAAGAATGAAGCCGGTGGGAAAACGCTTTTCTGCCGCGCTGCCCTGAGGGGTGAAACCCCTGCTTGTTTCCTCCAGAGCTCTCCTTGAAGCACTCGTCTGACTGGCCCTGCCAGACACTCCTCTGTGCCAGGGGCTTCTTCCTTGCCCACCGCAGCTGCTCCTGCCCAGAGACCTGCCCTTCTCAGACCAAGCTAATGCTGGGTGACCCCAAAGGGTGTTTGTCACTCCCTTCCCCCTTGGCTGGTGCCACATGGGCGAGTCCAGGGTCGGGGGGAAGAGCAGAGGAGGGTTTTCTGGGGACGGTTGGTCACTGTGGCTGCTGGCAGGGGCCGGCCCCCGCCCA
>NW_010392727.1:0-1028 GCF_000710305.1 Buceros rhinoceros silvestris
GGGAGAGGCTGGCGCTGGCGTGGAGCCGCTGTGGTGCCAGAGCTGGGTCACACCTCGTGGTGTTTCCGTGAGAAATCTCCCCACGTTGACAGGAGAGCAGAAGAGGTACGGTGAGGTTGCTGTTCTCTCTTTAGAGACCGCAGGTTTGGGGTGGTTGTGTTTGTTGTTAAAGAGTGCTTCCAGAAGACTAACCGCAGAGATTTTAAATCTAAATGAAGGTGTGATTCGACATACCTTCTGCTTATGTCTGTTTTTCTCATCTTTCAGGGAAAAATACACTCAGTGCAGCATCCCTGCGAGCCCTCAGCAGGCAGGGGACTCCACATGTTCCTGAACTCCGGTGCATCTTCTTACTTGGCTTTATAGAAAGGAGTTTGAATAGTATTTTGATATATTCAAGTTACACTGACCCCACAGCAGAAGTACTCCACTGCCTGTCACGGCACAGGCATTGCTCAGTGACTCCGTCTGGCACACACGAACATCTTGTGGTTTTAGCCTCGAACAAGTACAGAAAGAACAAAAGGGCGAAAGAGATGCTAGCAAAGAGCAGTTCTATATAAAGCCTTCCCTCTGCCCTCAGCTCTCCTCCACTGTTCGTCATATTGTCAGGTTTCCAGAGCTCAGTGGTATCTCACAATTCGGAATTTCCTTGTTTGTTGAGGTCAGCTCATGAGGCTTATTTTAATGATTTTTTTTATTGTTCATGCAAACTGTTATTGCAAACAGGAAAAGAATAATTTTGAAATGTTGAAAAATATTAATTAGGCAGAGAGGGAATATTGCCCAAGAGTGGCAGGTTTCACAGTAGCAGAGACGTCGTCCTCGTGCCGGCATAGCCATGGCTATTTCCTTCTCTTAATGTTGTCACGATTGTGGCTTTGGTGCCAGCACTGCCTGTGGGTCATGAAGTACAGGCAAGCAAAGCACTCATTGCCCTGGAGAAGGTAAAGACACAACCTCAGGAGCATCTCCAACTGCTGCGAAGATCTAACCTAAATAAGAGTGTAGCCTTGTTTGGCATTCCT
>NW_010392727.1:1106-8827 GCF_000710305.1 Buceros rhinoceros silvestris
ATTCCTGCCAATCCCCTGTGACAGGCAGTAATATGCTTAAGTCCCCGAACACTGTTGTAAATCTGGTCTGTAATCTCCAGCGCACGAGCTGCAGGGATCTGGGAGCAACATCTGCTCCGCGCGTGCGCACCAACCACCTCTTCGTGCCTCGTGGTGTGGAGTAAGGCCCCATGCACTTTTTCCAATGAAAACTGGACAGCTTTAGTAACGGTTTAGGTGGTCAAAAACTCAATTCCCGCCTGGATGGAGAACTGACTATTTAACTGTTTGTTCAATTTTTCAAAAAAATTCAATCTTTAGGTGCTGTGCTTTTTTCCCCTTTTTTGACCTCGCCTTCCCCTTTCTGCCTGTGCTGTTTCAGGAGTGAGTTCTCCTTGCTGACTGTCTTGCTAATGCAGCGGTTGCGCTGGACAAACGACACAGGGAAAGAAGGAACAGATGAAAGCCAACTGGTGTTACCCATATGATTTAAAGTTGCTTTTTCTTTATATAAGCAACATCACTGAGGTTGCTATTTCAGCTTACTTTATCCCACCCATGAATCTCTGGATTTACATGTCAGTCTGTGTTCTGCATTACATCATTTTCTTTCTTTTTTTTTTTTTTGTATGTGTATGATTCATTATAGTTTAGCATTATAGAGAATCTCCAATGTGCAATACATACAAGTCAGAGAAACCATTATAAAATTGCTGTCCTGCAGTGCATGTAATCAGGAATATGCCCTGAGAGGCAGCTTTGGCTTCCCTAAGATGCTTTTAGAATTCTTGTGTGGCAAAATATCTTGAGCATGCCCCTGAGTGAGCAGTGTCAAATGATTTTCAAAGCCTGGGTTTCCTCTTTGTGCAGTTTTATTTTAGGAATAAACACTGCAAAATCCAGCTCAGGGCTATGAAAATGGGAAGGTCTTAGCCTTATCAGTCCCTTTGGAACGACATGTTTAAAATGTCGCGTCAGGATAATGGTTATGAGATTCATGACCTTGTTTGCAAGGGTGCCCTAAACTAACAGTCAACACTGCCTCACACCCGCTTGCAAAGTTTGATTGTAAAGCGTTATCAGAGTGGTGTAAAATCTTCCATAACAGCTACAAACCACACCTGGCTCCCTAAAGAGTCACATTTGAATTCACGTGATTTCTCAAGTTGAATGGTCTGTTATTTCGTTCAAAATTACAGTGTGGCAGTGGCAGGAACCTGAATGGAGCTGGAACAGTGGTATCTGGGAAAACCAGACTATCATGGTATTTCTGTTCATGCTTTTTGCAGGCCTCCGCACTGCCTAAGGGAGAATCTTTTAAGAGCCAGACCTTCACATGAAGATGTGGTTTCATCTTTTTTTCACCATCTGGGAATCGATATATTCTTAGAAGACTGCAACTTGTTTATCATGTTCTAAAGCTGATTCTCTTGCATGAAAACTGAAGTGCAAATATAAGTGAGAGTAGCTGGAGTTCAGAAACGCTGGAGATGAATACAAAATTGAACAGCAGCACTTCGTCATAGGACATTTTAAAATCTGGTCCTGCAGGCTAAAAAATCTACATCGTGGTACTTTAAGCTTAGAATTCAAAAGAGAAGGAAGCAAAGAAGGAGCAAGACTAAGCCGCTTTTAAAACACAATTCATTATAATAAGGGTATAGTGTTTACAATGAGAAGAAATACATTTATTTCATGTTTATCTGAAGGTAATTAAAATGAATTGATCTTTGATCCACTGAATTTTATCCCTAGAGGTTTTGTTCGTTTTGATGAATAAACTAGTGGAATGCCGTGTAATTAAAACATGGAGCTAGCTCCATGGAGGACAAAAGTATAAGTAGGTTGAAGAAAGGATTGTACATGTGCACAGAGGATAGTTCTGTCAGGTACTGCTGAATAATACAATGGTCTTAATGTAACAGGCAGCTCAGGAAACCTCTTCAAGGGCTGGTGCCGGAAGCAAGAATGCAGATGACTGAGAGAATGGGTTTGTGTGCTGAAGGAGCTCTGCTTTCCTTATCTGCTGGGAGCTTTTGCTGCTGGACGTGAATGGGACAGTGGGCCAAGTCTATGTGCAAAGCCCACCACAAAACCTGAAGTTGTTTTGAAGAGCCTTTTTTTGTCACCTCCGTGTCCCTTAACGTGGTGACAGTAATTGACTAAGTTTGGTAATAAGTTATTGTTGTGGAATTGAAGCGATGAAGGCTTTTGGGTTTTGTTAATTAAAACAAAAAACCTTACATGTTTCAACTGAGATGAGTGACGCTTGGCAGGTCTGAATTCTGCAGCTGGAGGAGCTCCAATGCTGTTGGACTCCTAGATATGGGCTAGTAATTGCCTCCAGTCTGAAACTGTATTTTACCAGGCAAAACACATAATTTGGTGATGTGTGTTATAAGCTATATTTTACTTTGAAAACCACAACAATCTTTTGTCCTCTGAGGAATGTGGAGATGCGTTTGTGCCTTTGTGATGGGGTTTTCTGTCTTAGCCTTTGTTCTCCGATTGCTGCGCAGGTTAATGTCTGCTTTGTAAGGGTGGGTGCGTCGCGGGTTGGCCCCAAAGCACCAGACAGCCCCTATTTGTTTAAGCCCTGCAGCAGCTGGACAATCCAGTTCAGACCTTCAGTCTGTGCTCTGGTTAAAGGAAAAATAGCCATGGTCAGCCCTCTGTAAGTAGCTATTATGACTGGGAAACTGAAATGTGGAACCATGGCTACTTCTTACCCCTCACTTGCCCTCCTACGGGTCAGACGTGAAGTAGAACTTCAAAGGCTGTTTTTATCTCTGCACTGTTCCCTGTGATGGGAATAGTCAGTGCAGAGAAATGCTGCTGCGTAAGTCAGAGACTTTATTGCCTGGTGGGTTTAGTGAGACCACATTATGTAAATGTTGATGGTGCAGGCCGAAAGTGAACTTTTTTTACCTCCCAAGTCCTCATGTTACAAATTATGAATTCACAGTGAATATTTGAATGGCCTTGTTACCCTGTTCTGATTGCTGGCAGATGCCGCACCGCTAATGGTGTCATTTCTGTTACTACATCAGTGGTTAAGTGGGCCAGAAAACAGCCTTTAAGATTAAAGTTTAATCAATCCAAGTATTTTGAGAGCGAGCAAGTATAGACTTTATTCTTCTTGCAAATTACAGTCTACTTTTTGAAATCCCTGGCAGAGAGAGAATGTTCTGTCAGAAAATGTCTCCAGTGAGAAATAGCAAGCAAAGAATATTTTCTGTGGGATGGCATGAGCAACCTTGTGCTTTAAAGCTTGTATATTAATTGCCTGTTAATGGGCAGCTTTTGGCAGAATTTCTCTTTGGTATGGCCTCAAGAATTTTAATGGAGCATCAGTCAGTGAGGGGAGAGAATACACTTTAAAAACAATAAACAGGATGTTCAGTGGTTGTGTCAGTTGTGACACTGGCTGAGTCAGTCATGTTCTGGGTTTGGTCAATGATAAACTCCGCAGTAAGATGCGTTACTTTCTTCCCACTCCAGTGCAATATGTTTTCTGGGTTTTTTTTAACCCTGCCTGACATAAGTGTTTTCAGAAAGGTTATAAGGAGAGGCAAACAGAAATGTTAAAGCCCCTAGACATGAAGGAGTTAATTTTCTGCATCTGGCTTACAGGCCTCTGAAAGTGATTCCCAAAATGTTTTCAAGCTCACTGAGTGTTTTGTGTGTAATGGTTTCACAAGCAGAGAGGCTATTACAAGCTTGACTCTAGTGCATCTATGTAAATAGGTACGAAATGTCATTTTCTTTGGAAAAAAACCCACGGTCTACTTATCCTGTACTCAGGAAAATAACAGTGCTGCTGGGGTGCTTGGTCCTCTCCTTTTTGATTGCCGTGCTCTCCCTTCTCTTAGTGGTCATTGGCTGAAATTTGCTCAGAGTGGGGTGTTGTTCTCAGCGAAGAAGAGGAAGATAGCTCTGTTTAACAGCATGCCTTAAACCAGCCAAAGGTAATGTGAAAAACCCTCCCAAAACAGCGGGGAAATCGTGAAGTGCAGGAAAAGCGTTCGGCTTACATTGAGCACAGGCAGTCGCTGCAAGAAGAGGAGTCCTCAGCGCAGAAAGGCTTTTCTGTACCCAACTGTTCTGCGCTGTGTCTCCTCCTCTCTTGTGGTCTGGCCACCCCGCTTGAGCGGAGGAAGGGGAATTCTGAATTGCTTGAATGAGCTTTAAATTCTGTCTGACAAATTGATGCATGTTTTGGCAATCTGATAACTCAAAGGTGAGAGCACAGAGCAAGTTCTCCCTTCCCCTGATCTGGCACGTTCCCGTTCCAGCTTGCTGAGCATCGTTCCCACAAGAATGGCAGGAGTAGCTCCCCCTGTAGAACAGCGGAGGACTGGTTCTTCATTTTCCTCACCTCTGCTAGCTTTGCACCTCTTCACTTCCACTTCCAAGAAGCAGATGCAGTAGTAATGATTCCGTGGGACACGTGTTGCAACTTGGGGATTGACAGACTTTCCTGGGGGAAAAAAAGGGCTTCAGGCTGTCTTTTTTTTTTTTTCTGTTCCAAATTGGATGTTAAATATGATGAGAGATACTTAACAGGAGCTTAGAGACCTTGTCTTTCAGTGAGGGGAGATGGTACCAGTCACTTTACTGGTGGTGTCTTGCTTTTTGTGACAAACAGAGTGTCACTGTTGCTGTTACACTTAGAATTTGATGGCAGCCAAGGAGACAGGAGCTGTTGCCCCTCACAGATGCTTCTCTTGGGGTGCTGCAGGTCTCAGGTCCTGGCCCTGCCCTGGCTTTACTGTCTGGCACTCAGGGTCTGTCTTGTCATGCCTCTTCTGTCAATGCCATTAACTGCCAATCGTCTTTTCCTCATTAGAGCACATATTTTCACAGTATGCAATCAGTAGAAAATATCATGAAGCCTTTAGAATACCTGACACGAAGTGATAGTAGCAAGAAACGGGAGAGTTAAACTGCTTAACTAGATCCTGCCTTTCCCCTTTCAATACACACCTCGTTGTATAAACACAAGTACTGTACACACAGCCTGCGCCACAACCTTAGTTCTGCCGTGCCTTTGTCCTTCTGCACACACCGGTATGCAAAGATTGGTTTTTCCTTGACGCCAAGAGCTCTGCACGCACAGAAACGAGCTGTTGGAAGAGCACAGTTTAACAAAGGGTTTTATGCAGAGTGGGATGAGAGAAGGTTAACGTCTTCAGGCAGCAAAGATAATACCATAGTCAAGGTCTTAATATGTTGCAGGGATATCACTCCCCATGAAGAGGATTTTAGGTGCAGTCATCAATTCTGCATGTACCCCACTCACTCTGGGGGAGAGGCACCACTGGGTTAGTGAAGGTACCACGTTAACTGGACTTTTGCACAGGAGGCCTCCGCTAATCAAAGCTGGCTGTGTAGCGCACAAGCTTTTATCCAGAATGTGGAAAGATACTTGGAAAAGGCCTTAACCTCTTGCTTTGCAGAATAAATCTACTTGTCGCATTGTACCTGTTGAGGGTCTTCCCGTCCATTGAGATTTAGTACTTGAGAGATGTTCTGAAGTAGTGAAGAATATGACAGCTGAGGCTATATTTTAGCTTGTACCCGATCCCAACAGTTCCCTCAGCAAACTACACAGAGGAGACGGACCTGCATGGAAAATACAGTGGTTTGAAACTAATCCTGTAGGACTAGATGCATAAATTAAAATGTCTGTGCTACTGTTTTTATTTTGAAACAGCCTTTCATAGCACAGCTTTAAACTCCAGATTCACTATTGGCTACCTCTCTAATTCAAAACTAAAAGCAAAGCATCCACCAGCCGTGCTGATTGTTCATCAGGTTCCTATTCTTGACCTGTTCCAGCTTCGTTGGGGTGCTACTGAGTGCTCTCTCCTTATGGATCTTTATAGCTCCTTTAGCTTCCTGAGTCCTCGAGGTCCTGTACAGTTCCTGTTCCTTCTCTCTCTCCCTCCTGTCTCACTGTTGCTGCCTTTGTGCTTTTTCCTTTGTTCTAAGCCTTTCCCTGTGCTTGGAGTAGCTGTCCCAGCAGAGCTCACAAAGACCCATTTCTTCTGCAAATGGTTCTTATGCTGAGCCTGTTTCTAGCCCCTCTCCAACTCCCAATGCCATACATCATCCTGGGTACGTGTTGTGTTGATTTGTGTGCTCCTTTGGTGCCGTTAGACTGAATTTTGGGAGCTGTCTCCTATTTGTGCAGTACATTTTACCTAGTGCACATTGCTCTGCTCATCTGAAGCTCTGTATAAATAATGAAAATGTACAGGGCTTGCTGGCACAAGTCGATAGAAAGCTGCATTTCCTGAGGCTCTGCTTCAGAGCTCCGCTCTGTTTCCGGTAGCTCTGCTTTGTTTTTGAGTCTGTTGTGCAAGTATTTTACATAAAGCTTCATGTGAGCTTGACTTCTGAGGCTCATCTGTCTGCACGTTACATAAAGTGCGCAGAGACCTGTATTGCACCAGAGCATGCAAACGCAAAAAAGGCTCAGCCAGCTTCCTTTCCACTCTCATTTCTTCCTCAAATGCAGAAATAAAATAACCGAGAACCCTGCCTAGAGCATGGGAGTGAATATTCCTGTCCCGAGAGCATGCCGAGCTGTGTGGGAAAGGTGTGTCCTCAACCTCCAGACCAGCTGGCTTGGCCAACAGGCAAGCTGGGTGAATGAGCTCTCCGGAAATGCCTGCTTAGGGTGACTGGTTGTAACTTCAGGATATAAAGCAAATTTGGGTAAAAATAAAGCGTGCATTGATTAAGGGACCCATTTGCCTTACAATGGGTGTCTTAAGGCACGGTCAGCAGCCACGGCCCTCCTGGAAGTTTGCCAAGTTGAGTTATTTTTGCATTGTAAAGTGCTTTCAGATAATTTTTCCGAAGGATGCTACATAAATAAAACAACTGCCTGATTGATTTAGAGTGAATCTCTTGAATTTTGGCTCCCCCTTCTCCAAATTACATGTATCTAAATTTTCCTGCTTCAAAAACTAAACCAGATACATCATGGGTGGAATGAGATTAATTTTATTACACACAATAGTTCATTAGTGGAGTAGGAGCATTTTCATGTATTTATGCATAGCCTGCCCAGAATTTTTTTACGGCAGCTCTTTCAAATGTAAATAAAAATATAATGCTCATTGAATTGCTTATTAGACAGCATACAGTAACAGAGAGCATTTGTGGTATCGTGCTGTAGGTTACATTTCCAAATTCCCAGGGCACATCTGGCTGAAATGGGCAGCGGGGACCAAACCCAGGATCGAGGGCGGACGTTTTGACCAGCAGCGTGGACTGACTGCAGTAACTACTGAGGCAAAAGGCTGAATCGTTGCCTCCCAGCTCCGGGCTCAGGGTGCTGACAAGCAGCTTGCACATGCCCTGTGTGAAGCAGAAGCTTGATCTCAGTTCTAGAAGCCTCAGGAATTCAAACAGGGGCCGAGCCGCTGCAGCCACCGTCCTGACCGAGTCCCGTGAGGACTTCCACAGTGAGAACCAGATGCCTCTGGCTCTCCCTTGTGCTAAGGAGGCAGGGTTTGTCACCGCCAGCTGCAGCAGACTGCGCCCGGGATGCAGAGGAGGGTGTTTCAGTGGTGCATAAATCCGGGTGGAGGGGCGCCATACGTTTGTGGCTGCTCTCCAAAGATTCTCCCTGTTTAAACCGCACAGTGTTTATGTGCCTGCATCTGGTTTTGTCGAGTAGGTACCATATGTGAATATGCCTTTTTTTTTTTTTTTTTTTTTCACGCCAC
>NW_010392727.1:8861-17501 GCF_000710305.1 Buceros rhinoceros silvestris
GATTACGTACCATATTTGAATATGCCTTTTTTTTTTTTTTTTTTTGACGCCCCAGGTATCTTTGTAGCCCAGTTTATTCCTATGTACATAGGAGCAGCTGGGTGAGACTGGCAGACCTGGTAATGTCAGTCCTGAGTCAGTCAGCAGGATCAATGTGTGGAGGCAGTTCTTTCTCCCAAGTGGCTGATCACAGGAGCTGCACAGAGACTTCTGCTTCTGGAACTGAATTCCTTTTCATTATGCGGTAACATCATGTTGCAACACAATTAGAGGAGCTATTCCTAATCCTGCCTGTCTTGCTATTATTTTCAGATCTCTATCTACTTGGTAATAAATACGCGTCCTCTTGAAAGACAGGCAAATAGTGACAATGAAATTGTATATTTTTCGCTAATTACAGCATAAACCTGTGCAGCTTTGTCTAGTGTAGCACAGTTCTCGTTCTTTTTTGCTTAGAAGTGTTGCGACCACGCAATGACCTTCTGATAACGAAGCACAGTGCTGAGGCCACAGAATGAATTAATCTGTATGTTCAGATGTCATTTTTAGTCCTGCTAAGCCCTTTGGACTCACTTGATCACTTTTATAGAGCCTTTAGAAATTGGATTATTTCACTTAAAGATTTGTGTATTTTTACTTGAGGAATAAACTGGACGTTGTCTTCCTAAAAGATACGGCTCAGGAATGGTTAAGTCTTTTAACATCCCTGGATGGGAATTAGGGAACAAGAGTGGATGCTCTGTAAGGAATTACTGGTTATTATTACAGACTTCTGAAAAACAGACATGAAATTAGCTGTTGTGTGTCATTTCATTACTGCTTTGGCAGTCTGCTTGCTTTTTCTTTAAGGGTGAGATGGTTGCTAGGGCTTTGTAGTGAATAACCTTTTTGTGTTCAGCTCAAGGCAGAATACAACTATTTTATAATTTTGGTTCGTGAAGCCATTTTAGACATTTTCAGGAAAAAAAAGGAGCTCTGCTTCTGTTAACCCCCCTCATACTCAGCTGCCAGTCATTGCCATGTCACAGCAGCAGAAAGAGAAGCTGTCTCTGTCCTCATCATTTGCACTTGGATTTGCCAGAGGATCTGGCTACCACCAGAGACATGAACATGGATTTGATGTTGTTACAAGCTGATTGACTTGGAGCAGAGAAGGTCCCTGTCAAGGTGTGTGGTGGTTTAGGGTGAGATCGCTGCGTGGAGCTGAGGTGGTGGAGGGCAGCTGCTGCAAGGGAGGGAATTGCGTGTTACGTTAAAGCTGACGTCCTGCAAACCCACGTAACTCTGGCTTCAGGGGGAAAACTTACTTCTAGGAGATAACAAACTTTCTCTTCCATGTTGTTCAAGTAATCTTCCCCCCATCAGACTGGTTTTTTAGGACATGAGAGGTTTTCAGTGAGGTGCTCTGACGTAGCAGTGTTAAGCTGCATACGTGGGGCAGTGAGATGGCATAGGGGTGCGATCTATCAGACCAACAGCGGGTGTCTTGAACAGTTATCTCCATCTGAGCCGCTTCTCTGGGGTTACTCAGTAGTCCTGGAGAGCAAGTTCATGGTCAGTCACCCAAAGGAGAGATTTTCCCCTTTTGGCTGAATGTCGTTTCTGCTTGGTCAGCTAAATCATGCTTTAAACTCCCAACTACGTGGGCTCTTCCTGTGGGCTGAAACGGGAGCAGGTGCTGTGCTAAGGCACAGACACCTCGCTGGGCAGCCCCTGCCGCCAGACGGATCCTACCCTTAGCCTGGCCTGGCCAGCTCGGCTGAGCTGCCCAACCCACAGCTGCTGAAGGCGCAGCCCCACAGACGCCATCACCTCCTACAGCTTCTCTGTGCCTCGCATCTCCCAGAGCCAGCACCCTCCTCTCTCTGTTCTTCAGTGCCTGGGAAGAGGGCAGTTACTCGTCTGCCATGCGCTGTACGTTACTGTTTGAGGAAGCGCTCACAATCCAGTGCCGCAGATACGGGGTTCTGCTTTTTTCCCCCTTGCTAATTGCTTTGCTACCTGTGCAAAGTCTCAAATGATGTGAACACCTACAAAAAGGCCCATAAGCCAGCCTTGCTGGGAGCTGTTTAGAATTGCAGACTCCATGATTTATGGGTGGGAAAGCATTTAGAATGAGAGGAAATATATTCTTGCTTAAGGTGTGTCTCTAACTTGTGCTCCATCACTTCTGTGCGTTGCTGTAGCAACGCTGCAGTGGCATGGGAGTTCCTTTTATGGCTGATTTCCGAGCTGCCAGGCTGTGTTACCAAGCAACCCGGTCCTATGCTCCCGTAACTAGGAAATGCAGCCGGTGTGTCTTGGTTCTGTCCATGATTTTGATCATACGTTTGTTCTGTCAACTTTAGTCTTTTTGGTGTGAAATAATTACCGTGCAGTACTACAGGAAAATCCCTGTTGGGTAGGAATGTTTCCCTCTCCTCTGCTTTCCCTCACTTGAATATTCAGTGTGGGAACGTTCATAGGGAGGTGAAGACAACAGGTCATTTATTAAAAAAAAAAAAAAATTAAAGTTCTGTTTAACACATGATGCTGAAGAGTATTAAAGTGATGCCGTCGGCACCAAGTGGCAAGAGACGCAGCTGTAGCTTCCCAGGTTTGCCGCTGGTCAGATGTCATGCTGCAGGACAAGCCTCCCAAAACGCAGGTGTTCAAATGATGTTTGAAAGTTTCTTCTAGTTCCTGCTCTGATATTGGTTCTTTTTGTGGTTTTATCTTCCCTGTTCTTCAGAGGACCTTTGATAGTAACCTGCCTCGTGGAGGAGGATGTGAATTAGGAAAGATTATGAGGATAGATGGTGGAATTAAAATGTAAAGTTATGTTAAATCTTTCTATTGTAGTGGTGTCCTACCCGAGCCTGCCTGCTGGGTCCCCCCGATAGAGGCGAGGGGACTGTCTCTGTCCCCCCCCTCCCCCCCCGACAGAGACAGTGGCACAGTCTGCATTGCCCGTAATGGTCGCGTGGATTTGAATAAGGAAACAGTTCATGCAAGGATTAACTTCAAGTACAGCCTCTCCTGTTTGAGCTAATAGAACTGTGCCCATGTTTAAAGTGAACTTCAGTGTCTGTGTTCTACTGGTGTCCTGCCAGGACAGGTACGAGAGGCTGTAGATGGGGGTGTCAAAGTAGGTGTCTCTTAGGAGGCCATCGAGGCGTGTGCTGCGGAGGTGGGATCCTGGTGAGCTGTGGAGGTGCACACCCCCGGGTCGAGGCTGCGGTGACCGTGTTCAAAGCAGCAGAATAAAGCTGAGATGAAACCACAGGGAAAGATGTTGATTTGCTGGTTTTGAGCTGTATTGTGGATTTCCTTGTATTTTATGGATCTTCTTAACGCCGGCAGCTGGAGAGGAGGAAAGAACGTGGCATGTTATCCTCAGTGGTTGCAGCCTGCCAGAGCCTTGTTTTGAGGCAGCTCATAAACATCCACTGGCAAGTTGATTCTGTGCTTCCTGTGGCCTTTCACACGGAGCAACCCACTCCTTCTCGTTTCCTGCACAGCCCGCGAGTCCCTCCATAGGATCTTGAAAGCCACAGGGGCCTGTGTCAGCCCTCGACTGGGTTATTGATGTTCCAAGAAGGCAGTTGATGACCTATTGTGGTGGCAATTCTTTCTGTCCTCTGAACAAGGAAGGTGAGCAGCGAGGGTTTATCTGATACATTTGGTATTGCAGAGAAATGGTGACTCGTCTCTAGTGACCTTCCTGTGGTGTGTTTCCTGGAGGCAGCTGGGTGAGCACACCGAGCCGTTTGGATCACTAGCTGTTACTTGTCGAGGAGGTCAGGGGTAGTCTGTGAAGTACCGGAGTTGATGTGTCCATCTTCTCTGGTTTTTGGCTCTGGCACTGATAACTTGTAACTGTGGTGAAGAAAGAAAAAAGGAAAAGCAAACCAACCCTAAGGCATCTGTTTAATTTTTCAAGGGCAAACAGCTAAACTGGTATATCCCAAAGCCCAAATTACTTTGAGCACGTACTTCTTGAAACAGATACAAACATTATTTCTGCACAGTTTTTATTTGATTTGGTGGTTTGTAAGAATTCATTTGGACACAGCAAAACAGGCTGCTGGATGATTTAATTTGGCATCACTCCACTGTCCTGAAATGGGCAGTCCTCACTTGTTACACCAGCTGTAGATGTGGCCCGTCCTATCGGGTATCAATCGCATCTGCCCACAGTGATATTTCACATCACTCAATCCTTGTAAAAATGGCAAACTTAACACCACCTCTAAATTGACTCTGATTAGTCACGTATGTCAGTGTTAACAAACGATGACACCTAAAAATGCCCTGTGTGCTTTTATTTTACATTTTCTGTTCTGTTGTGCTGTGCATTTACTATTTCTCCAGGAATGCTCATTGTCAGGGGAAGTAATTTCACGTCCCGCCTATTTGGTAAACAGATTGTGAAAGCTGATCTTTGTTGTTTTGAGAGAATATTACCCTCAAAATTATTTATTACCCTCAAAATAACTGACCATCTTTATTTTAATCGGGTGGGTGTCCCAGCGTTCACTGAAGCAGACCAGACTCTAAATCTTCGTACTTTGTACAATTTCCAGCCAGTCTGTTGTTGGCTGTAGCTGGTTCTTTTAATCTTTTGTAGTAAATGTCAGGTGAGGAACTGACAGTTCTGAAGGTAACAATTTTCCGTTTATCCACAGTCTGTGTAATACATGAGTGGATACTTACTGCCTGTGAATGACCGTTCCTGTCAATCCCAGTTAAAAGCTGTTCCGTACTTCTGGAGGGATTCTGCCTGTATAATTTATCTGTAGATTATAAAGGAGAGGCTGGCAGTGAATTAAAGTCTGTGTTCAATTTATGAGTTGTATTTTAAATATTTGATCACAGTGAGGCTAAAGATTCAACACGAATCTGACAAGGTATGAACACGTGTTACAAACGACTGTAGTGTTTGAAACGGAGAAGATTATAGCTACACCTCTGCTGTGTTTCAAGCCTAAATATCATGCGTTGTTTACCATCCAGGAAAGGCATATAAGCCTCCAGACAGGAAAGAGAGGGATTAAGATCATCTCCTTGTTGAACATCCGCCGTAGCTGGGGTGAGGGGTGAGCAGAAGGTGTACCTGGCCAGAGAGCCGGGCTGTGGGGACAGTGCGGGGGAGGCCCTGCAACACGTGTACTCGCTGGGCTGTCTCCTCGTCCCTGTGCCATAGGGTGAGATGGCACGTAACGAAGCGATTGCAGCCTTTGGGTTGCTCTTGTATTTTAAACTCCAGAGCTGCCTTCAGCTCTCGTTCACACAGGATGAGGCTTGCGATGCTGGATTCCCTTTCTTGCCCTCCTTCTGCACAGGCATGAAGAAGCAGCGCTGAAATGAGGGTGTGGAAAGGCAACCAGCGTAGAGCAGCTCATGCCTTTATTTACTGCCGTAGTTTGATGCTGTTTGTGAAATGAGCTTCATGCTGCTTCAGGTGGAAAAATGCGATAGATTTGTGTGTCCACATCTGCAGTGCTGTGTTCTTGGACATTCCCCTGCTTGTACAGAAGTACGGAATAGTAAGAACCATGGAATAGTGAGAACCAAATTTCAGGAAACAGGCCAAACAGCTGATAAAACCAGAACTCTGGAAGTTTATTTTGAAATATTTGTTCAGGGGTGGCATAGATTTGCCAGGCAGTGAGCACTGTTAAAACCTGGCCCTAATTTAGCCTGGGAATTACTCCATTAGGTTACATGGATCCACTGAGTGTGCTACCCGAGGAGAGGTACGCTGGGAGACTCCATCCCAGTAAGATACTTGATATTTACATTCTCTGCTCTCTCATGTGATGGTCAACCCCCTGTGTGTCATCTGAATGTGTTCCAGGTTATGTGGGAATCTCTTCATGGCGAAGTGTTGATTTAATGAATTTCGAGCAAAAGAAACACAACATCAAAAGCGGAGATGCGCAGGGAATAAGTGACTTGAAATGAGAGCACTTCATCTAAGGGGGAAAAAAAAAGAGCCAGGACAAATATTTATCTACTGTTTTGCTAAAGGATTCCTTTTCTTCTCAGACGTGAAATCGGTGTAAGACAAACATGCTAGCAACTACTATCCATGTTAGCTCCTTTTTGTGCTCAGTATGTCAAGGAAAGAAAAAAAAGATTTATGACTCATTGTTTTCCACGAATGCTGCTTCCCCTGCAGATATTTACAGGTTGTGTTTTAGGAAAGCTCCAGTTTACAGATGGCCCACTGAATTTCCATTTTTATTGCAGGGTCACATTATTACTGCATAATTCATCATATAGCACATGGGTTCTGCGTTTAATGCTCGATTAAGGAAAGAAAAAAGCATTAGCTACTCTTATATTATTGTGTCTTTTACTAAGATCTGTAAGAGAACGTGGTGATACAGCCTGTAGCCCTGTGTGTTGGTAGGGCTGGTGTTCTTCAACCCCAGCGCTCAGGTGAGACTGGAAGGAGCTGACGTCCCCTTGTGTAAGGAGTCTTCTCTTTTCCGCTCTAGAAACACAGCTGTTGGTCTAGAAGAGCTCCTGACTCATCTTTGGGGCAGGCACCTGACATTTGGTACCAAAATAGCCTAAAACCAGCCTCAGGGTCACACTGTCACTTTAAAAATGGATGTATCAAGCCTTTAACACCTGGTGAGTCCTGCAAGGGTTGCTTTCAAAACTGGAACTTATTTTCATTTGGGAAGTGTTCCAAAGCTTGACAGGGTTTCCCACGTGTTCGTACTGCCTTCCAAGTGGAAAAATTTGGAAAATAGCAGTGAAGTGTGTGTCAGGAGAGAAAGCTCACTCTAGAATAGCCTGAAAATATGTTTGGAAGCTGTCTTTTCCCAAGTGCAGTTGAAATTAAACAAAACCCTCTTTTTCTAATAAAACTTTTCTGACATCTTCAAATTCTCCTACTGCTGGTGAAGCATGGAGGAGAGAAACAGAATTTGCTTTCCTTCTCTGCTCTAAACACCCATCCAAAAGACTGTGTAAAGATGACATTAAACCAATGAAAATGGTGTTAGAATTGCAAAGCCAAGGATTTAAGGCACAGGAAATGAGGGGATCGAGGCTCCTGTCGATTTCCTTCATCACTTGGGCCTGAGCTGTCTTTGCCATGGGCCTTATTTGGGTTGTTACTAACACCAAGACAAAGTACTCACAAACTGCGTAAACGTTACTTCAGGAACGCTCTAAGTTGACTGTTCTGGCATTAGTAAGGGTGTAAGGCAGCGGGAGCTATGTCCTGGACTTGTCCTCCAGCTGTTATCTTTCATTACACTTTTAACTTGTTTGCCTGCAGTCGCGTGTTTACACTGTGCTGTCAAATTCCCCAGCAGTGGAGCTGTGATTCTGTCAATGGGGCCGTGGCAGACGAAGTGAGATTCCTGTTGTAGAGAACCATTGGCTTTTTTACAGTCCTGACTGGATTTGTCGTGATCACTTAGCAAAAATAGCATCTGCAAGGCCAGTTGGAAGCAAGGAAACGGGAGGACCTTTACTGCCCGTGAATAAAATCGTTAGCTGAGAGGCAAAAATCTCTTTAGATTGGCAGCTCTGACCCTCAACAACTGTCCGACCACTCAGCAACGCTCATCCGCTCAGCTCTGGGTCAGAAACCCGGAGTTCGAGGGCTGGCGTTGCTGATGAGGTTAATGTGTGGCTCATGGTAATGGCAATGAGCATTCCCCAGAAGGTTTAGCATTTGTTTCCGAAATAGAGACAAAACCAAAGGGGAATGCTGCTAAAACGATCCCTGGTGCTGCAGAGGAATGCAAACAGCCGTGGGAGCTCCCCTGCCTTTGAGGGCTGGTTGTAGCTTCCAAAGCGGGTTAATTTGCCCCGCTCTCAACTATAGGTGTCAGTGCCATGAATTAAACAGCCTATAGGAAATGTCAACAGCAACTGAATAAACAGGCTGTGCTGCGATAGAGCTGGCTGAATAAATGACTGGTTTAATGGCATCCACTGGAGAATGGTTTTGTCAATACCAGTAATATCCCAGTGCTGTAAATAAGGGGAGTTTGGGACTATAGTATCAGCTTTTGTCAGACTGTGGATTTTTCCTGTATTGCAAGGGAATATAAAAGAGCCAGGATGGTTTGGTAGCTGGGAGGCACCCAGCGAGGAGCGCGTTGCACCTTTATTGCGTGGCAAAGGCAGAGGCTACGTTGGGAAGAGGCAATGCCTCGCTCAGCCCATGGAGGTCCCTCCTCCAGGAGAATGACCTCTGGGGTTTTATGGGCAGTTGTAAACATGTGTTTGAGAACTTACTTTGGAGAAATGTTCCCAATTTTTGAAGTTTGCCTGTAGCGAAAGAAATTGGAGTTTCTTTTCTTTAGCTACTGTGAAGCCTGTTTACATGATGGCCATTCGAGTCCCTCTACCTGGGACCCAGGAGATACTCTGAAAGCTAATTAACTCGGTTCCTAGAGCAGGTCCGCTATTAGGTGCACAGGGAAGGCAGAGCCGACAGGAACCAGCAGGGGCGAACAGATAGGCAGATGGACAGTTCTGCAAATGACTGGAATTTCCAGTGGGCAGCGTGGGTGGAAGGCAAGAAGGGGGTTCTGCTCTGTGTGTGAACGGAGCTGGGATTTCACCCTGAGCCTCGGAGGCCAGCAGGGACCGTGGATGGACATAGTGTGACCTCTTGAAAAACCT
>NW_010392727.1:17605-29551 GCF_000710305.1 Buceros rhinoceros silvestris
AGAGCGGCTTACCTGGGACACAGGACCCCTGCAGAAAAGAGTTCATGGGACGCAAAAGCAGGAAGACGGGGCTAAGGTGGCCTCTGATGAGGGTCACCCAACCTTTTTTCTTGTGTGTTTTCTCTTGTTCCTGTTTGAGGGTGAGGAAAACGTTATTCTGCACCTGCAGTCTAATATGGCTCAAGCTACATGAGCTGTGAGAAAGGTTAATTTGAACATAATAATTCTTTTCTGTACTGTGGTACAAATGGTTTTTAAAGCTTCAGTGCTTATTTTTAGGATTGACTATGCAGCTCTATTTATTGGCCCACAAAAAAAGTAAAAATAGATGGATGGGGATTGTGCAGATGTATGTGAATAATTCTTGGCAAAACCTGATCTATATTCCTCAAATGCTAAATCTTAAGATATTTCACTCTTTCTCTCATTTCCAGTTACACGTTTTGCTGCACTTAATCTTTTTTTATATGAGATCATTCTCAAATACTGCAGTTTGTAAATGGTTTTCTGGTTTTCCTGATGCTGGTGTTTTGGTTTTTTTTTTTCTAGAGCTTCTTGAGTGTGATAAATATTATCTGTGTAGTGGAACATCAAATGGCTTACTGGAATTAACAAAGTCTGTGTCCTCAGTTGCTGTTGTGCCGTGTCCTCACTGGTGGCCCCTGCAAAGCATGTTTGAAGAATGTTTTCCTCTTTAACTTCCTCAGGTATGCTTCTGTTCATGCACACAGGTTTTATAGCTGAAACTTGAAGCATGTTTTGAAGACAGCCAGGAAGGAACTTTAATGGCTCTCCTGGAAGTCGTTCAGAAACCGCTCCCATTGGCTGCATCGGACATTGTATAAGGCCCCAAAAGCAACGTCTAGGGAGGTGTAAGGTAAGGGATAATAACTGGAATACTGTAGACCTGTACTAATAATGTTTTTGGAAGGTGACATTCAAATTTCTAGGCGTATCTTTTTGCCATACAAGAACTTTCTGAGCCAGTTTGTTTGGGTCCAGCACATACAGTACCCTGCTCTGTGGCTTTTCCAGAAATCCTGGTACCCAGTGATTAGCTTAGATGGTCCTGAAGGTGTGAGACTTCTCTACCTTAGGCCTGAAAGAGTAATAATTGAAAAACTATTTCAAACTGCAGCAAAACCTGACCCTATGCACCTCTTGGTGAACCTCCTCTCTCCCATGAATCCAGCTTGGACTCCCTGCACCTCCTTCAACAAAGAAGAGTCGTCCTGCTGCCTTGACAGATGACTGTTTCCCATCACAGCTGCTCAGGGTCAGGTGTTTCTTTAATGTTTCCTTACTTTTCCTGTTCTAATAAATCCAGCCTTGATCAGTTCATCTCGTCAAGCCACGAGGAGTCTCTCTTTATTACCCTCATATAAGGAATAAAGCCCAAAGCAGAGAGAATGCTCCACCAGGACGCTGTGAAATCACAGCTTGTTCTCTCTAGGAATATTCTAGTTCCTGCTCAAATCTGAGTTCTTAAGCACTATTTCAGGCACCTTCCTTTCAGGACTATCTTAACTTTAAGGTCTTGTATACTTTGGTTTGGGGAATTGTGGGGGTTTTTTTCCTATCGAGTTAATTGTTCTCTCCTTTGATTTAAGTTTTTATCTTTTGCACCAAAACTTTTTCAGGACACAACTCCTAAGCTATTGTTCCAAAAGCTCGACTACAAGGTTACTTTTGCCTCCCAGGTCGCACTCCTTTGCATGTTTATTAACAACGTGGCCTCAGGAACACTTAAAGAGTCAATCGTTAACTCGGTGTTAGAATGTAGGCCACCTCTGCTGGAAATTGTTGTCTGAGGGTAGATGGTCTAAGAGGTGGGATAGAGACAAATATCAAGCACGGTCCATAGAAGAGCGTTGGTGTTTCAGGTGTTACTCTCAGGTCTCTAGGTGTAATGACTTATCCTGACCAATTCAGGGTGACCTCTGTCAGCCACTGGTCCAGCACATCTGCTGCTGTGGAGTAACAGGAGTCCTCAGCGCTTCCCTAACGTGGGCAATTTATAAGGTTCCTGTTTGACTTGGCCTCAGTCTTGCCTTTCTCTTTGTTCGAGCCTCCACCTTTGAGCTGACCATGTTCCAGTAGTGTTCTTTGTTTTGGTGCAGTCAACATTCCCTGAGCATCCTCATCACGGGTACTTGTAGTAACACATCCGTCGTACCAGTGGCCCAGCCTGCAGTGTGAATGATCTGCAGCTCTTATAAAAGTGAGCGTCATTCGGAGTGGGGGGAAAGTGAATCCACAGGAAAAACTTTTACTGTCTTTCTCCTGATTCTGACTGAAACAAACTAGTCAGGGATGATTCTTGTCTGTGTAAACACCAGATGAAGAAATGACATTTATTCTCCTGTGGTGTATCGCCTAGTCAAGGGAAGGGTCTTTATACTGCAAGGAGCAAAGAAAAGATACTATCTTTTCATTTTGTGTATAAGGAGGTTTCTTGGTGGAAGAATTATTCCCGTGGATTATTTTCATCTCCGTGTGCTTGAAACTCACTTTTACCTTGTCTCATGCTCTGTCTAACTTCATTGCCTCTGTGCTACACCCTGTTGTTTCCTTGCGTCCTTTACTGTGACCCACAGTGTTCAAGTCCTATTTGAAGGGTCATTCCTAAGTCTGAGAGACCAGAATGCTGTGGATGAACACCTTTGCCCCCCTGGGAGAAGTGTGCTAGTGTCATATGGGCTTTAAATTGAAAAAACTCTTGATAATTATCACTTTGTGCTTGCAGCCTGTGTTTATAAACCTGGAGAGCGTTTGGTTAGTCCTGCCATACAGATCTCTGTACCCTCCTGGTCCTCTGCCTACATTCTCAAGACTTGTTCTTACGTCTGGGGAAAAATAAATAAAATCTACATCCTGTGTTGCCATTAGCTGAGAAGGTAAATACAGAGCACTTCTGAAAACCTTGGCTCCTCCTCTGCATCTGTGGTGTTGCTGTCCTGTGGGCTGTACTGCCTTCGCTAGCTAACTCTTTCTTTCTTACGTCTTTCTTCTTAAAAGATTTAAGTCTGTCTCCCTAAATTTGCTCCTAAAGCCTTTCTTAAATGGGAAGAATTATTCAACAGTACCAATTTATTAAAGAAAGAAATTTAAGCAAGAAGTTGTCTGTTATTTCTTGTGAGGGGCTGCTGTTGTTGGGTGTGATATTTGCACCAAAAGAAGAGGTGGAAAAAAATATGACCTTCTGCTAGAGTGACTGAGTCTAGGAACATTCTTGATTCCAAACTGGAGTGGATACCGACAGCAGCTCCACTGCCAGAGCCTCCTCGAGGGAAGCAGTTTGCAGTGTGCCCTTTCACGGGAGAGGAGGCAACCTGGCTGGCATCGCTTCGTGCTTTTGGACACAGCAGCCAGGCTCTCTCTGTTAGCTTACGATGGTATCGCTGGGCAAAGTCACTTCCGCCACAGCGCGTTAAAGCCATTGGACAGAGTGTTGCGTTACCACATGGCCCTGCGTCAGAGGGGTTTATTGCGGCAGAAATTATTAGGAAGCTCCCAGGAGAAAAAACCCAGCTTCAGCCACATCAGGTCCAACTGATGTAATAGCAGGTGTCCCCACGGCTATGGCTGTGGTGACAGCTGTCCATAGCGGTGTCGTTGCTTACGGTGGAAGAAGAACGCTCTCGTAGTTCTCTTCTGCAGCACCTAGATGTCCGTGGTCAGGAGGATGACAGTAAATGGTGGTAGGTTGAAAACCCCAGACTGCCTTGTGTTAGCAGGAGGAGTTACACACCGCTGGCCTTCCTCAGTTGCACAGGCCATGACAACCTCCAGCAGTTCTTGCTGCCTCTGCTTGGAGTTAGCTGATTACTTATTTAAGAGACGCTGTGGAAGAAGAGTCAGGAGCTCTCTGTATCGCTGCACATACACCTAAATATTTCAGTGTCCGAGTGCTCGGAGGTTTAGAGCGCTGGGAGCAGCACTGAGTGCCCAAAGCTGACCAAATGTTTTCTGTGCTTTTCTTGCTGTGCTTTGCTTGAGTAATCAGGACAATTCTCTGTTAGGCATAAAATGAAAGTAAATGATTAGAATAAAGATGTGCTGAGCTACTTGACAAGACTTGAGTACAGGGTACAGAATCTGTGGGTGTTTGGCACAGCCTCAGCACTGCAGATATTTTAGCTCTTGCTTATTTTTGATTCTGTTCAAATATGACTTACCTTAAAAAAAAATTAACTGCAAAGTATCTGATGTTACACAACAGATATACATAATGGAGAAAATGCACGACAGAGTTACAGGCAGGAGCTGCAGGGCCTAAGTGGCATTTGAATTATCCAGGTTTCAACTCATTCTGGAGCACTCAGGCAATACTGGTGGCACACAGAGTGGTTTGTTCTGTCAAATCACCCTCTTTCAGAGTAGAAACCCCCAGAAAGGCTTCAGTGAGGCACGACCCACACAGCCACGCTCTCACTGATTCCATGCACTTACAGGCCTCTGGATGGTTTGCTGAGGAAAGCAATATTCCCAGAGGGATTTACACATGGAGATCCTTCCTAGGGACAAAGCAGCAGAGCACCTCTAGTACATCTCTTCCAGTTCAGTACCCAGCCCCCAAATTCCTTTTCCCAGGGATCCCTGCAAGGTGACACAGTGATTCAGAAACTGCATTCCATATGCATCCTAAAGGATACATTTACTTTAGGTGAACATTTAACTCACTCTGCTTCTGGCTAAATGGGTAGCAAAAAGGACTGAAAACTGTGGCAGAGAGCCCTTCCCATCCTGCCCATCCCAGGATACACTGTAACGCAGATAATTTGGAGATGTTCTCAGGATCTTTTCCCAGGAGCATGCACACAGCGAGTCCACTGGTAGTAGGAGCAATCTGTAGCTCTCCAGAGGTCCATCACTAAACTTTGTTTCTGAGTTGCAGGTCAAGCTGCAGCCATCACATCTGGACCAAGAGGAAGCAAGGACTCTCTCATGCATGGGCTGCTGTGAAGTCTCTGAAAAAACCCACGAGATGAGAGAGGTGAGGCTGGGACAGTGACTGCTAGCAGACAGCTGGGACCAGCTGAAACTGGTAAACAAGGAACCGCAGCATCAAAGCATCATTTTTCAGTTTGTAAATTCAGCTCGGGTATGTCAATAGTGTCATTTGTCCTGAAGAGCTGGACTCCAGCACCGCACCACAGCGCTCTAACGTCTCTAGCAGAGGGATCTGTCGTGGAACTGCAGACATCTCCTGGGTATAAAACAGCAGCAGCTTGATGGCACACAACAGCAGTTCAGGGAAGCGTAAGAAAGAAGTTTCAGCAGAATCAGAGAGCAGTCGGGAAGGACTGGAGGAAGGGCATACAAACAGAACACAGCATAACAGGCCATGCAAGCTGCATCTTGAGAATGTTTTTGCCTTTAAGATACAGGATTCTGAACAAAACCTGCCCTCACGTGTTCCCGGTGCTGCACTGGGGTGAACACCCAAGCTCTGCAGGGCTTTATAACCATCACCTGGCGACAGGGAGCTGTCAGATGAGAAGTGTGGTGATGGTGGCAGCAGACACCAAAGAGGAATGGTGAAAATGATGAGCATTTTCATGAAAGGAAAGACTCACACCCCCTTTCATAATGTGAAAATCTTTTGGGTATAGCCCACACATGGTTCAGAGGGAGCTGCTTTCTGCAAGCCAAAATGTTCTGTCAATCCACACCTACTTAACAATACCGGCTGGGTTAATTGAGAGAAGGTTAGATTGTGGTTCATATGCCTTTTGAAAAGTGGAATAAACAACAATCTTTATTCTCTTGGAGAAAAAAAAGTGCAAATTCTGCCAGCTGGTCTGTAATCGGAGAGTGCTTTACACAGGGTATTTTCACAGCTGTCTTATCGGTTTCCTAAAATGAATCAGGGTGGAGCAAACAGTTTAGGAATGTCATGAAAAAAGGATTTGGAGCTTTGCTGTGGTTCACGATAATGATGCCCTCTTGGGACAGTGTGTCAGAGGTGAAAGATCCTACTGGAGATAGGAACAATGCTTTTAAAATACTCTCACACAAACTTCAGCAGCTATCGTGCCCAGACTCTGGATGGACACATCCTCTTCACTCTTGATGGGGGTTTGGCTTGTAGCAGTTTCCACATCTCCTGCTGTGAGATTCACTTCTGCAAAACGTGGTGGTTTCTGTCACTGTAACATGTTTCAGTGGGAGCTGAGGGATCTTGAAACTTTGTGGACCTGGGTGCTGGTTAGATCTTAGCTGAGATCGTCTCCTCGATCTACCCAACCACTAAAAGTCAGGTCTTTTCCCCAGGGAGAACCCGGACTGGTTCCAGTGAGTTCAGTATCATAAACTAAAAGAAGTACAGGGAAGGCAGCGTTCCAGTGCTGTTCTGTCCAGAAAAAGTTACCCTGCTCTTTCTCCTTCATTGGTTCAGTTACCAAAATAACCGCTCAGACCAGAGCTCTCGTGCAGCGCGTTGGATTTTGGTGTAGGCAAGCAGTATGAAAACTCTACCCTGATTAACCGGGCAAGCTGCACAGGGGACATGCCCTGCTGGAAAAGAACCTGACATGTCCTGTTAGCATTGCTGGGGGTTACTGCAGTATGTGGGATTATTTTAGCAGTTTCACTAAATATCATTTATTCCATCACCGCTGGTTACAGTGTATTTAACAGAAACAAATTGAGTGAACCAAAGCTTTTTCAGTTCATAAAAACGACTATCACTAAACCTGTCCTCTTTGAAATACAGCATGTTAAATCAACTTATCCGACTCCTGACAGTTTTACTTTGAGTA
Source organism: Buceros rhinoceros silvestris (assembly GCF_000710305.1). Classification (NCBI taxonomy): domain Eukaryota; kingdom Metazoa; phylum Chordata; class Aves; order Bucerotiformes; family Bucerotidae; genus Buceros; species Buceros rhinoceros. The sequence continues at coordinate 24,370 of NW_010392727.1, forward strand.
GCCTCCATTATTTTGCTGGCTTGTAAAATACTTACCGCTGCTTTAGAACTGGCATTTTTCTGAAGATTTCCCAAGTCTGATTGTGAAGGTGAGCAGCGTTACCTGCCTTACAGATCCCTCAGGCCTCTGCTGCAGATCGTTCCAGTGACCTACCAACGCGTGCGCAAAAGAACAGCTTTGATTTACATCCACTTTGTAGTGTCCCAAGTTAAATGTTTGATAAGATTCATGATCATCTGGGGGAAAATTTTAGAGTTAATAATACTCCGTATTCCTGAAAAGCTTAAGACCTGCTGATCTAGAAATCCGTGATCTGCAGCAGGGCTTGTGTCTTAGTTCATCCTCAGTGCTGCAGGAGGTGTGTGCGTTTTCAGGGGCCTGCTCTGAGATTCACAAGGAATCCCCAAGCCGTTACCCTAGTGCCCAAATTCGGGCCAGCTCTATCTATTTTAAAGCAAATGTTCACTCTTCTTACAGGTCTCCATGGATGGCAGCATCAGTCTTTACACACAGTTTATTTCAGTGTTTAACGATCCTCACAATTAGAAAACTAATCCTGATTTCCAATCAGAATTATCCCTGCTACATTTTAAGCCCTTGTCCTGTTCACTGCAGCCATGGGGAGCAAACGGTTCCTTGCGTCTCCTGTTCCCTTTATGCCTGTGTGAAGGTTGTCGTCGGCTTTTCTTTAGGCTCAACATGCTGCTTTGCCTGTTCTCTCAGGGGATCAGAGGAGGGGCAGAAAATCACACAGGAACTGCTTGACTTTTTCTGTCACTTCAGTTTGGAAAAGATTTATTAGCAGAAGCCGTATCTTCTGATTGGGGCAGTTAGAACTGTGAGGCAAGTTTTTGGGGTGCACAACCCCTTTAACAGCAAACTTTGAACTCTGCAGAAGTAGCAAAAGTTTAAAAAAAAAAAACCCAAAACCAACAAACAGAAAAGCTTTTCTCATTTTCCCAGCTATACGAGTTGGTCTGCCAACGGGTCTTGTCCTGCCTGTGTCTTGAGACCATCCCAGCACCGTTCCAGTCCATATATAGTATCCTTCCAGAATGCTGGGACATAATTACAAAGGATAATGTGCTGGAATTTTAATGAATGGACACAGACAAACTGGAAATGCAGTTTTAGCTGTTCTTGGTGTATCTCAGTGTTTATTCAGGACCATAAACATCATGTGTGATCCAAGTAGCCCCTGAGCACAGCCTATCATAGCTGTGCCAGAGCTGTAGAGGATGGCGTGAAGCTTTTCCTCCCCCAAATGAACATTTGTCTGATTGCCATCTGCAGTCTTTAACTCCAAAACCGAGCTGAGTTTGTCCTGGCATAATGGGGAAATACCAAAAGCTGGTTCTCTACCTTGGTCCAGCGCACATACACGTTCTGGTACCTTCTGCCTGTGAAGAGTGTGCTCATCTGACGCAAGCAGAAGGGGCAGCTATGAAGATTGCTCTGTTGGCAACGGTTTGCTCTCTGGTCGGGGTACCCCCGTGTGCCAGAGGTGGGTTATTTCGGTCAAGATGGTATCTGGAGCTCCTGCAGCGCTTCTCAAGAGGAAGATGGTGAGATTGCTGTTCCCAAATTAGGAGCTGCAGGAATACGTCCTCTCTTTCAAACGGCAGTTACAGTTTGACATACAGTGTTCTTTTGATAACGCGGTTTGCTGCTAAAGAGACACAGAACGCTGGACTGAGCTGTGTGCATTTGGTTGGTAGATAAAGGACTCGCTCAGCTACGTATTTTATGAAAATGAAAACCAAGAGCAAGTATCTGGCAGCGTTTGAAAAGTTTTAGGGTAGGAGGAATCTGGCTAGACAGGGGCCAGGATCATCCTGCTTAAAAGCACTCTGCTCGCTGCCGCCAAAACCACGCTCTAACATCCTGTCGAACACCCTCCTCTCACAATGTCGTTTGTTGCACTGTCTTGAGGAGAGTGGGCAAGGCCTTCTGCGAAGGGTCTCTGATCACACAGACGTAGGTCCTTCTGGAGGTCAGTAATCGCCCGTTCCGACAGGCCTGTGGCACGGGCTGCAAGGCTCATCATCTCTGGCCACACTCCTTTTAACTCCATCTAAGACGGCGGCTTTTTTCTGTGCTCCCATCTGCTGCAGGAGGGAACTGGGAATGGCTGTGAGCTGCTTCCTGTTACAGGCAGGACCGTTGGATGGAGGTTTGTAGCTCATATCACCCGCTCTTTGTTTCTACGTAACCTTCAACATTCTTTTTCTCAAGGTGAGTTTGGGGGTTTGGTTATACCTATTTCTGAGGAGACAGAGCTCTGCAAGCAGCGAAAGTTTTGTCTCTGACGGCTTCTATAGTTGAAAGAACCTGGATGTTAATTCTGAGATTCCCCAAATGCAGTTCGTTTCATGTCGCCTGGTCATCTCATTCCAAAACAAGTGTACACAGGAAAACAAAGCTATTTTTACTCATCTTGCTACTCTTTTTTCTCCTCTGAAGCTCTGTTAGCAAGCCCCAGTTTCAGCCATTGCTCAGATGAAGGGTAATGCTGGTGTGAAAATGCAGCCCTGGTTGTAGAAGGGCCATAAAGCACACATTTATGTAGCTTTAGACAAACCAGAGTCAGTTACCCACAGCTCAAGGTGCTCTTGCCAAAAATTGCAAAAAGTGAAATTAAATGGCCAGCAAACCAGACATCTCCCTTCTGCAAAAGCTCAAATCCATTTCAACCCCCCTGGCTACACAGATAGACAGGCCTGTCATAGCCGCCGAAGGGATGGCAGACCCCGTGGTCGTTCAGGCTGCTGAAGTGTGAAGAAAAGCAGCATCTCGCATTTACAGGATTGTACTAGAGTATTTTCTCCACAGGCGTATGTTCCTTAGCTAACAAATACTATAAGCAGTATTTATTTTTTTATGTGGTCACGCTTAATAGGACCCATCCCAGAGATGACCTGATGGTGCATAAGATTCAGAAGACGCCGAGTTTTTATATCTTCCTGCAGGGATTCTGGCTATTTAGGAGACAACATCTTGTTTATTACAGCCAGGTTTTTGTTATTGTTGTTGCTGTTGTGCAAACTTCATGTTAGCTTGCAGTACCAACACCCAGGACATAAAGAGTTGAGTGATTGAGGTTTCATGTGAGTTTTTTGGCTCCCTAGTTCACCCAAGAGCTGTGTGAAGGAGTGGGTGTAACGCGAAGGGCTGGATGGGATAAGGTGTGGATGTGGCTGAAAAGGATCTTGGCTTTCTAACCAAAGTCAGGAATGGTGACCCTGAGAACCCTCCTTGCCCCACAGCTACTCGTTCAGTGCTGTGGGTGATTCGTGTGGGTATTCCTGAAACACCTCTAGTTGTGCTTCTGCATGGGTACAGACCAACCCCGTCTCATAGGCGTGGGCAGTTTGGTGCTTTATTCATACCGGAGCCTGAACTGTGCCTGTGTCCCAGAGGGCATTTCCAGAGCTCACTCCGTGTTCCAGCAGGATCTGGCTCCTGGCAGAACACAGGGGAGGGTGTTGTTGGTGGAGAGCGAGGATGCTCTCCTCAGCCTTCTGCCTCAGGGACTTCAAACCCAGGCGTTGACTTGAAGAAGTCCCTGGCCTGCTTGGGTTCCCCTCGGAAGGCACCACGGTGTCCAGAGCCTCGTGTGCAGCGTCAACACTCACGAGTCACACACGTCTCAGGAGGTCCTAAAGCCTCCTGCCACAGGAGCCTTTCTGTGCTGAAGCACCTGCTTCTGGCCGTGGCCACACCGGGCAGGGCGAGAAACGGACCCCGCACCATCGCTCTGGTGTTCTCACAGGTGACCAGCCCAAGTTCTGGGTCAGACACAAATAACCAAACATTTAGACACTGCGGCCCCACGTGGAAGCGGGTCCTTCGCCGTTCTCATTCCCTTTGACTTCTCCGCTCCGCACTGGAAGTGTCAGATCCTCCCTCTTTCACCAACCTGTGTCTGGAAATCTGTTTCCTGGGGAGCGATATGGGTACGCGTGTAAAGCAGTTGACATCAGTTCTGAGAATATTTTCTTGTAGGTGGAACTATTATTCCTCTTGGAACTGTAACTGTGTGCAGTCAGTGATTTGCTATGCTAATAAGTTGCTGAAGGAAAAATGGGAATTATTCTGGCTCCATGGTCGCCTCTGGTTTGCAAAGGGCAACAGAAGATAAGCAGTTACAGAAAGCCCTTCTGCTGGAAGGGATGAAAGTCAGGAGGCCACAGAAATGAAAATAGCGCTGGAGTATTTCCCCGCTGTGGTGTGGTGGTGGTGTTTTTTTAAAGTGCTTGTTGCACTGTTGTGCGTGGTGCCACTCTCCTGCGAGAGCCCAGCGCAAGGACTGAAGTGACAGATGATAGAGATGACATACCTCCCTGATGCAGGCTGAACTCCCGACACCTGGCAGCTTGGTTATCAGCTCTGCTAACAAATAAACACCACCCCAGCGCTACCCCCGGCTTCCATTAACACCTCCCAGGTAGGATTCCTTCTACTCCAATTTATTTTTGCACAAGTCATTTTCTTGACTCACAACTGAAGATTATCCTGTTGCTTAATTTATTTGGTCATTAATCTGGCACCGTGGGCAGATGTGATGTAAAGCTCATAACCTTTCTGGGTTAGATGGAGGCAAGTCATCTGCACCCAGGTGGTTTAACAAGGCATCCATCCCAAGGGAGTGGAGATACTGGTAATTAGTGTAATTAAAGGGAACATTTGGTACCGGACTAAAAAGATTATTTTGTTAACCAAGACCTAAATATTCTTTTTCCTAAAGAGAAATAACCAGGTAAAAACCAAAACTCTGTTTACTGATATTTTTGCACAAAAAAGTACACATTGATTTTTAGTTTGAGGAGAACCCCCAGTTTCTGTCCCTATTGTGTTTCATTCACGGAGGACAATTAAGCGGTGCTGATTAGCTGATCGGATGCTAGCTGCAACGTGTCTCTTTAGCGCTTTAGGTAATTTAAATAAATGTCCGTATTCGCTTTAACAGGTCATCCTGCTTTTCCCTTCCTGTGTGTTCCTTTCGCACCCGCTCTCCAACCGTCTGCCTGGTCTCTTGCGGGGAGATGAGCCAAGCGTTTTGGTTCCCAGAATTCTCCTTTTTCTCAAAAAACGGTGTTTTCTCGGCAGCGCGGTGCCTTACACCTCCGGGAGACGCCCGGGGCAGCCCCGCCTACGCGGGCCGCGCACGGGCACCGCGGCC
>NW_010392728.1:0-419 GCF_000710305.1 Buceros rhinoceros silvestris
AGGCTCACCAAGCCATTTTCTATCATTTACCAACAGTCCTGGCTAACTGGGGAGGTACCTATAAACTGGACATTAGCAAATGTGATGCCCATCTATAAAAAGAGCTGGAAGGAGGATTTTGAGAACTATAGGCCTCTCAGTCTGACCTCAGTGCCAGGGAAAGTCATGGAGCAGATCATCTTGAGTTCCATCACGTGGTACATACAGGACAACCAGGTGATCAGGACCAGTGAGCAAGGGTTTTTGAAAGGCAGGTCCTGCTTGACTAAACTATTCTCTTTCTATGACAGCGTCACCCACTTAGTGGACAAGTGAAAAAGTGTGGACGTTGTCTACCTATTTTAGTAAAGTCTTCAACACTGTTTCTCACAGCTTTCTCCTGGAGAAACTGGCTGCTCATGGCTTTGGAGGGGCCCAAC
>NW_010392729.1:0-18196 GCF_000710305.1 Buceros rhinoceros silvestris
GTTTTTTCCACACGGTCTGGATCGTGGTTTTGCCCCTCGGTGGTGTTCTCCCCCACGCCGTGCTCGCTGCCTCTCACCTGCCCTCTCTGAACCCCTGCGGGGGCATTGCCCCGTGTAGCGCAGGGCTGGGGCTTGGCCGGTGGCTGGTCTCCGTGCCGCCTGGCCGGGCTCGGTATCCGCTTCTGAGCTGCTCAGGAGCAGTCTTCTCCCTCTGAGACTCAAAGAGGGTGACTGGCTCTCTTCCCTTCCCTGGTGATTTGTCACTCTGTAGATGGCACAGCGGCTCCTCGAGAGATGGCAGACCTGGGGGGAGCTGTGCCTCCAGGATGCACTCTTTTTTTTTTTTTTTTTAATCCTTATGCCTGTTTATTCAGCTATTACATGTTCCCCAAGCCTGCGGATGGTGATGAGCAAAAGCCGGAGAGGCTGAGTGCCGGGCCAGGATGCACTCTTTTTTTTTTTTTTTTTAATCCTTATGCCTGTTTATTCAGCTATTACATGTTCCCCAAGCCTGCGGATGGTGATGAGCAAAAGCCGGAGAGGCTGAGTGCCGGGCTTGCCTTTGCTGTCAGCCAGTGTGGGAGCTGAAGTGAGCCCAAAGCAGTGGGGATGTTTGTGGATCACCTTTCTCTGAGCATTGGCCCACGAGGCCTATTTCTTGTTGCCTTTTTTTTTTTCCTCTCAAGTTAGAGCAAGTTTATTGCCCTAGGAGCTCAGCATGAAAGCCTGTTTCAGGCTGCTGATGCAACAAGCAGAGGCAGGGTGAGGGAGGCTGGTAGCACGGTGATGGGTGTTTTGGCAGGAGGAGAGCAGTGAAGGAGGCTGGACAGGAACCAGGCCTGAAGTGCATTGGGCTGGGGTGAGAAAGGTTGCCAAAGACTTGGTTTCAAACTCGGATTTGAGGCAGAGAAGCTGTTTGCAAGGTGGGGTTGTGCCTGTGTCAGTGCGAGGAGATCGATGAATCTGTCAGGGAAGAACAGCCGTGGCCAGGCTGAAAGGCAGCAGCTGGTAAACAGCACCAGAAACAACCACTTTTGCTGGGAAGTGGAGGGGATTGAATTGATTTACAAATGGGTTGTGACTGAAGCAGACAGTAGGAATGTCCTCTGTCTTAAACATGGAAGGTTTTGCCTAAGGAAAAGGAGGTTGTGAGGCAACAAAAAGGGCTGCTAAGGGGTGAATAAGGGCAGGGAGGAGGTTTGGGTGTGGACTACCCGAGGGGGGCTGTGTCTGAGAGGAAGGGTTGCGGTGCTGCTTCAGGTGGCTGATCCAATAGCATGTGGGCAGGGAAGCTGGGCCATGTCCTCTTCCAGTGGAAGACGTGGCAGTCTCAGAGTCCCCAGAATGCGGGTGGGTGTGAGGACGTCCCGTCACTGCGCGTGGGACTGAGAGCATTGTGGCTCAGCGGGTCTGGGCAGGAGGGCAAGCAGCTCTTGCTACCTCGCCACTGCTTCACGTCTGTTTGCTCATGTTCTGTGTTAGGCTCGTCTTAGCTGTAAGTATGGTCACTGAGGTTCCGCCTCCCGTCAGCAAAGAGCTCCACAGCCTTGCTGGAGCACTGCAGGTGAGGAGTGTTGTTGACTGGGGAGTTTCCCTATTAAATGAGGTGATCCGAGATGATTTCCTAGCCAGATCGAACCCAGCAGGTGCAGACCCAGAAGGGATGGGACTCTACAGCCTGAGGGAGTGAGATTTTAAAACAGCTGTGGGAGGTGCTTTTTTTTTCCTGTAACTTGAATGACCTTCTCAATTGAATCTCTTTGTGCTGAGTGAGAAATATAAGGTGACAGCAAGGGAAGGCTGCATGTGTGCGCTGAGACTTTTCATCCTTTCCAGCTGGTGGCCTCTGTCCCGCTCAGCTTTCTCGGGCCGCGTTGTGCTGGACAGAGACATGGGGAAATGCAGCAGCGACTTAGGTGTCCTTGCTTGAACCCATTCCCAAACCCCTTGCCTGGCTTCTGCAGCTTCCTGAGGGCCTTTCCCAAGATGTAATGGCCTGGGCTCCCCCTGAGCTTCTGGCAGGCTACCAAAGGAGTTGGGACAAGGGGCAGGGGAGCTGAGCAAGCAGTCCGTGCATGAGCTAATTGCCTACAAAAGGCTGAGTCTGGACCAAGTGTTTATTCTCCGCACTGAGAGCTGCCTGTCAGAACAGCTCGTCACCGTGGGGAGTGATGAGAGCCACGAGCTGTCTGTTGGTGGCATTCAAGAGCATGATGAGTTTGTTGCTGCCTGACACAGCTGCTCCACTTTGCTTCTGGGAGTTTGTGCTTGGACAAGATAGTTTTGTCACTAGAGGGTGAGCAGTGGCGGTTCATCTCCCTGAGTGTCACCAGGGCTTGTGGTAGTTTTCTGGATGAGATGCGGCCCAAGAGCCCTGAAGGATCTGCTGCCCGTGGGACTCTCTTTCCAGCTCTTTATTTGGAGAGAGTGGAGTTTCTGGCAAGAGAAGCTCCTTCTGAAGCTGCCAGGCTGCTCAAGGGAAGGTAGTGGCGAGGTGTTGCTTTGGTCATGCTGGCTGCCTTCACCCGTTCTGTCTTCAAACTCAGTCTGTGCCCTCTGGCACAGCGACACAGCACTGCCTGCAGACAGCTGAAACAGTCTGGGGGTCTGACTGAATTCTGTGAAAACTAGACCAGACTTTCAATCTTCCTGCGAGTGCTGTTGCGCTAGCTCTGGATGGGACGCGGTGCAATCACCCTTAACAGTGCTCTTTGGGCGTACACTGCTCCTCAGGACAGTTCCTTGGGCTGGCTGCAGAGACCAATGGGCTGGTTTTTAAATTTTTTTTAAGCCCTTGCAATCTTCCTGAAGGTTCTAGTTTGTCAGAGACAAACTAGAATGAGCAGCAGACTTGTCCTCTGCCCCTGGTATTCATGTACCTCTCAAAGGAGCTGCTATAAGGGAGTTAAAGGCTAAACCCAGGCTATTGTGGATGCCTGGAATGACAGCGATGATAAATATGAGATCTTGCCAGAGCTTTGTCTGTGTGTTTTTAAGCTTTATTTTTTCCTGATGTAAAAATGGAAGTGACATCTGCGTCTAATGTGTGAGGCTGTGACCTCAGTGAAATCCACTGATGGATGCTGCCAGAAGGCCCTCGTGCATCGTCTGAGGCGGCTCTGCAGAGGCTCTGCCCTTGCTGCGCCGGCTGGTGTGCGGGCACCCTCGTGCCACCCAGGGCTCTTGCTGCTAGCTGGGAACACAGGAAGGCTGCTGTTGCCGTGTGGCTTGGCTTACACTGGCCAGAGTGGAGCTTATGTGGGGAGGGAAAGCATGTTCTGAGCTGCCCCAGTGTGTGTTTAAGCCCCTGGTGTGGTGACAGATCATCTTTTACCCCCCAGTATGCAGTTATCATCTTCTAGCTGCTGCCAGAGGCTCAGTTTTGCTGGGCCTTTGCTTTCTTGGAGCTTTAGGGCTGATCAGTCTGTGCAGCCAGTGATAAACCTGAGACACGAGCGTGCCTCTAACCCCGGGGAGCACAGAAGGCACCAGGTCAGACACCCAATGAAGCATTAATTTTGTCCCCCACGGGTTATTGTTGTGTGCTACCAGAGAAGTCCACCAGTGCTCTCCAGAAAGCCGCCTCTCTGCTCTCCGATCTGCTGAGGCCGTTTCTAACAAAGCTAACTACATTTCTGTGGTAGCAGATCCGGCTCTCTCCTGATGCATGGAGGCAAGTAAGTTTTACCCCCAGAACTGCTGCTCCGACCTCGTGAAACGAGAAAGCTGCCCTACCCCGTGGCCTCTGACAACAAACCCTCCCTGCCCACCCAGCAGCTGGCTTCTGGGGGCACTGGCAATGGTAGCTGTGCCGGGGAGCTCCCGGCAGGGTTAACAGCATGCAGGGACCCGTGGGACAGAGCTGGGACAGCTCGGCACGCACAGCCACGCTCCCTGTGCGGTGTTTGGCTGGCAGCGCTGGGCCGGAGCTGCTCGAGCAGTCGGACCGGGGAAGGCTGGTGGTGACCAGCCACTAACCTCGTGTGTGCTCGGCAGCCTGCTGTCCCATTTATTAACACTTAAAATTTGCTGTCTCTGCTCCAAATGGAGTGTTTAGAGCATTGACATGAGCAGCTGTCTCAGTCTGCCAGATCGTAACAAATGGGAGCTCTGGCTGGAGCGTTGCTTCGCTGCAAGGGGACAATACATCTTATTACTAACCAATGAAGCTCGTGACGGATGGTGACGAGTCTCTTTGCTGTCTTGCTTGATGATCACACTGAAAAATAAACGTAAAACTGAAGATGTTCCCAGGGATCTAGGCAAGGCCTTGCATTGCACCTGGGAAGAGACAGCCTTGAGGTTCTTTGCCTTGAATGCAAGAGCCTTTGCATCAGGCTGTCGGTTACGTTACCCCCCCTCCAAGGAGGGGCGTAGTGGTTGGCAGAGAAAATTCAGGGAGAGAGGAAGGAGGAAGTGCTGATCAAAACCAGGAGCTGAGGACGCCTGGTCTTTTCCCTGGGAGCACTGCAGAGCTCTTGTCCTTGGTAATGTTGCCTGTCATCTGATTGCAAGGCAGGACGGGTCAAGCAGTGTCATTTTGATCCAGCCTGAAGCAGGGCTCTGTTACTGGGGGAGCTTATCGCTTAAAGCAGAGGGGGTGAGTGGGGACAAGGTCCTCCTGAGGGCCAGGCACATCATCCTGCTGCTTCAAGTGACTTGTGTGGAGGACTGTAAGCCACAGGCTCACTGCGCAGAGAGTTGGAATAAATGATACGCTCATTTAACACTAGCACGAAATTGGAGGAACTGTGTTCAGCAGAAAGGAGCTGAGCTCGGCTGATCAGCCACCTCTGCTTCTGTGCAGCTGTGACAACGCAGCTCAGCCCCGTGCAGGTGTGTCACCTAAACCTCAGTCTCTGCAGAGATAACGATGGACCCTTGGGCCGAGCTCTGCCAGAGCTGCAGAGCAGTGCTAGCTGGCGAGAGATCTCACACGTACCTTCAGCCACGCTCCCTGCCCCTCGTGCTGCCTCTCAGAGCAGCCAGCACAAGGACTGCTGGATTTTCTTATCTGCTCTCCCCACCCTAAGGGTGTTGTCTCCTAAATGGGGGCTGCGAAATGATCAGAGCAGGTGGTGCTGCTATTTCACACCAGGATAAATGCATTCAGAGCACAAGTGGGGCAAGCAGAGCAGCCCCGTGGGAATCGGCACCTTCTCCGTGGGGCTGTACTGGTGGTGGTGCAGATGCAGCACAACGGGACTGATAGCAATGAGGACTGGCACGAGGTGTGTGAGTGACATGGTGAGTGTTGGGAAACCCAATTAAAGCTCATTTAAAATATTAGCATATCAGCAGGCAGGAATTCTTCCGACTGGATTGGTTTCACTGGGGGAGCGGGGAGTAGGGCCAGCATTCTTCTGGCAGCTTTTCTGTCAGCACGCTGGCATTCAGCACCTGATGTGGCAGGACACTGCTGCGATCTGCTAGAGGAGAGCAGCGGAGCGGCCTGGCCTGTCCCCAGGGAACGGTGTTCCCAGCATCGCTCTCTTGCAGCAGGAGCCATGGCACTGAACGGCGGCGGAGGGACGAGCTCTCAGCTGGGAGCCATGAAAGCAAACAACAAAGCAGCTCTGTTGTGGTGTGTGTGCGTTTGTGCAGCACGTGAAGGAGGGGGAAGCTTTTAAAAATCCCAGTCCTCTTTTTCCCAAGGAGTTCTCCCCGGTATATATTTATATTTGGTATCTATTTATCAGAGGGGAGGGGAGGGCTGTCTGGGAGAGGGGTTTGCCGAGAGGGGGTGGGTTTGTAATCCAGACAGGTTCAAAGACAGATTAAATAGAGCATTAAAGGAAGAGGGAAGCTTTGAGACTGCAGCTTTCTCTTCTGGCAAAAAATGAGCTTTCTGTGCATGCCGGCTGCTGCTTGAGTGCAGGGGTGGATAGTCCCTGCACAGAGGAGCCTTCGTTCCTGGGTGCACAAACACTCTGGAGAGTCTTTGTGCTGGTTGGGGGGATTTGGGGATCAAATCCTAAAAAGATCAGAAAGAGAAAAGGGGGGGATGGAGCTGGTTTACCCCATGCCTCGTGTGTGTGCCAGGGTGGAACGAGCAGCATTGCTGCTCACTTCTCTTTCTCCAAAGAGAGCTGAAAGCAGCCTGACCTGGTGATCTGCAAGTTCCTGCTGGACGCTTGATCTGGGAAAGACCTCATGGCTTTGCCTTTCTCCCTGGATGGAAACTGGGGCTTTGAATCCCCTCCCTGCTGCCTGGCTGTCTCCCAGGCTGGCTCTGCTGAGCTCCCGTTACCTCACTTCTGTGCTGTGTTTTCCCTTGAAATTGTACCGAAATCGGTGAATGCAGTGCTGGAAGATTTGCTGGGCATCAGACTGTAGCCAAAATCACTGTGTTCCCTTTTTTCACTCCGGTCAAGGCGATAGTGCACTTGGAGATTTTATTTCTGACCGTCAGTAAAGGCGAGTGCTGGGACCAAGCAACTCCGCTGCAATAGCTCTGTGCCCAGTGCCTGTCCAGCAGCCGGCTGCGGTGTCCTGGGGTGCAATTGCTCTTTGGGTCAGTCAAACCCCCGTTTCTTTATGCTTGTGGTTTTTTGGTAGGTGTCAGTATTTAACAATTACAGTCGCGTTACAGCCTAGTTACCATGGGATAGAGAAATCACATGGACTTGATTTCTGTGGGTAGCCCCAGATGGGTGTGCAAATAGTTCCCACGCAGCTGCATGGGGTAGGGCGAAGTTCAGGACGTGCGGTATTGTTTGTGAGAGAGCAAGGATACAAATCCAGCTGGAGTGAGAGACTGAAGTAGGAGTTAGTTGACTAGATACCTAACTTTTGTGGACCTGGGTACGTGATGTTACAAGAAAATAATCTGAAGAGTGTCTCTGCGCTTGTGCACTGGAGGTAGTTAGTCACTAATACCTCTGTATCAGCGAAGAAATGGCAGCCTGGTCCCTGGACACAGACTTTGACAACCATTTCCCGCTCATGCTTTGTCCAGCGAGCCTGTCGCTCAAATATTGCTGAGCAGTGAGGTGCTTAGCTTGGCCTGTGCCTGGCTGAGTCCTTGCCGAGGAGGCACGGGGATGGGGGGAGAGGTGACCTGGGCTGGTCTTGGTTTCTGCGCTTGGAGGAAAAATGCAAATGTGGTTGGAACCAATTTTGTTCAAGAACGTGAACAGACACTCAAAGGACCTTTTTTCACTCTCCCAATGACTTCTCCTTCTCTAATTGCTAGGATAAATGCAGAAACCCTTCTCCTGAAGTGTTCACAAGAGTGGGTTTACTCATTTTACTCTTTTCCTTGGCATGAAAGGCATCTTATTAAGCAGTTTTTAATGTTCGCTCACCCAGAGACGTGGATTATAAAGCTTTAGAAATAACTTGCATCTGGAAAAGCCAATTAATAAAACAAAAATTCTGATGTCATTTTCACATAAATTAACAATTTATAGATAATTTACAGTGCTCATGTCATTAGGCAAATGGACTTTAAATTGATTTCAAATTAGTGGGTTAATGATTTCCCACAGGTATCTTTCCAGTGGACAGCATGTGCATGGTGTTCTTTCAATAAAGGGGTGGGTGCGTACAGCAGACTCCTGCCTCTGTAACTGAGGCGATAATTGGAGTGGTGGTCACATTCAGGAGCAGCACTGATCTGCAAAAAAAGTGCTGACTGTCTTCATCACTGTGGCAGAGGGGGTAGGACAGGGCTCTGGGGAAGACTGCAGCCTGTGCATATTTCCTGTGTGATGACTTCCTTTTGGTCCATGCTAACCTGGGCGGTACGTTAAGGAAGCTGGCTGATTTGGTATTAAATGACCTTGTGGATCGTAGTACTGGAAAAGAAATACAGCCAAATTCAATATTGACAATATTGTCCCCAAACTGATTAAAAGTGGGGTGATTGTGTGGAGTCTGAGACCAGCACACGGGAGGATAAGTGCTCTCATGGCTGCTGTGATGGCCAGGCTGCGCGGACTCTGCTGTCAGCTTCCATCTCTGCATGACTTTCTTTCCCCTCATTTTTCTTTTTCTGTCATTTCTTCCTGCCTGCAAAGGTTGTAAAAGCTTTAGGGGACAGCCTGACTGGCTCGTGTGTGTTAGTCTCCAGCGTTGCCACCACTCTGCTGTCAGCTTCCATCTCTGCATGACTTTCTTTCCCCTCATTTTTCTTTTTCTGTCATTTCTTCCTGCCTGCAAAGGTTGTAAAAGCTTTAGGGGACAGCCTGACTGGCTCGTGTGTGTTAGCGCGGGGAGCTGAGGTTGGAGCCCTGAGGTGCCAGCAGAAGGTCAGCAATTGGTATCTCAGCTTGGTCAACTGTGATCTGCCAGGAGGCCCAGGCCGTGTCACGTTGGAGCAAGTCCCCTGGCTTGGGTAGCATTTCTGCAGGCTTGCGCTGGCGTTAATCAGTTGATGATCTGGGCTTTTTGTGCCTCGTCGCTCCAATGCATGAGGCATAAGAAATGCAAATGAATTCCTCCTCTGGGGGATGAGGAGTTATCGTCCCTACCTCACGGCTAAGTAACTGGGGCAGGGAGAGATGCTGCCCGGGGTCCTCAGAGGGAAGAAGGGGCTTCCCTGCCGTTGCTGTGGGGCTGCTTTCCGCAAGCCTCGCTTCACCTGGGTGTGTTTTGCAGCGAGAGGCTGTTGAGGCAGCACAGCGATGTATGATGTACAGAGATTACGGTCTAAATTGGCAACACCCCGAGCAGTGCCCTGGGCGTTGTTGTTCAGTGCCGCAGACGGGGAGCCTGAGTGCCTTGGAGGATTATGTGGAGCACAACGGACAGTAACTCATGAATTAAACGGCTGCAGAAATGGATTTTGTTGGCAGTACTTATTTGTGGAGTGCAGTCTCCCTGTGGCTGGCTGTTTACGCAAACTCTACTGCTTCCAAGCTTTGTACTGCAAAATTAAATTCCTCCTGCATTAAAAATTTATGTTGGATGAAGAGATCAGTATATTGAAAGTTGGAGACAATGTCCCTCTCCGTGCACACAGATACCTCATTTAGATGTATCTTTCCTATGAATGCCAGCTGATGATCCAAATCATGCGAGATAAGGTCTATAATTACCTTCTATCGGTGCTCTTTAGGAAGTGGAAAGGCGCCCTTAAGCAGGGGATGATCCCTATAAAGAAGAAATTTATACCAACTGAGGAGTTGTTATTGCATCCCTTAGTGCCGCCTGTGCTTCCAGGGGTGTTGAAAAGAACCTGCAGAGGCAGATTTATGGGAAAGCATCTTTTCACAGTATTGTTTTCACAGTGTGTTGTTGTGGGTTCAAGGGCACTGAAATTCTGTCTGTGGCACAGAGCTGCTCGTGTCAGTACACAATGCAGGTTGTAATTATAACCCTTCATCTTATTAGCATGTGTAAGAGTTTATGTAAGTTTTACCCAAACATTTTTTAATTCATTAGGTGTTCGCCTTGTATTTGCTGTGCCATGGGGCTAAGAAAAACTCTGCACTTGTTTTTTTATGTAAATTAGACCTTAAAGACACACATAAATCTGTAGATATGCTTCTACCATTTAATAATGATGCCTTAAGATGCGTATGATGAAGGGAATGAGGATTTAAAGCCCCATCTCAGTAGAATACACTTTATTTTGTATGTATTTTGCAGGGAAGCAGATACAGCAGCACAGTTTGGGGAGAGAGGGTGGAATCGGGTGGGAAGTGAAAGGGGAAGCAGACTGATGATGGTGGAGGTAAGCAGCAGCTTGAAGCAGAGACCCAAAACAGGGCAGGAATGGGAGAATGGCGAGAGAGCAAGCTGGACGGCCCTCAGGGTGAGGTCTTCAGCATCACAGCACGTGTGGGTTTCCTGACACAGCCGCCGTCAGTGCTGTATGCCCTGCCTGGGGCAGGAGGGGCGCAGGACTGTAAGCGCAGGCTTAGAGCTGCTGCTGGAGAGGTCTGTTACAAGCAAGGAGCAACAACGCAGCCCTCGTGGCGTGCAGGGAGCCCCCACCCCCCTTGCAGAAAGGCACGTTGGTGCCAGCTCTCCGTGGCGGTGCTCTGTGACTTGGTGTTTCCTCTGGCCGAGCAGGACTTGGCCTTTTCTGCATGAAATCCCTTTTTCCCGTTAGATCGTATGCTATTTATGTCTGCCTTCTTGGCTTTGGCTGCACACTATCAGTCTGGGGGAGCTGTGACCTGAAGGGACCATCTGTTTCTGCGGGCACAGCCTGCTGGCAGGCAGGAGGCGTGGCGGGGGCCGGGGAGGAGAGCGGCTTCAGCTTCCATATGCTGCAGTTCCCCATGTCTTCTTGCTGCCTTGGTTCCTTGGAGGGGGGAAAAAAACCAAACAAAATCAACCCTGGCCAAAAAACCCCTTCCATTACCCCGGGCAGCTGTACTGGAGTCAGGCTGAACATTTCTCCCTGCGGATGGAGACTGGGAAGAGCGACTTGTTTCCTTCCTCCCTCAGTTCCAGGAGTAACCTGGCAGCAGCACGTTTTCTGGCACCAAACCTTTTGCTGGTGTGGCAGACCGTGCTTGTGGGGGGCTGGGCGATGGACCTGGGAGCACTTGGCTTTTTCTGATAACACAGCTCTGATTTCTAGTGGTCAGAGCATTGGTCATCATCTTCAGAGAGCCACAAAGGCACCGAGGCTCCTGATTTAGGAACCCAAATGGAGTTTGATGCTTCTGCTGCTGGCAGCCTGTGAATGAAAGCCCCCGGCCCGCAGCGCTACCTGCAGTATCTGTCAGTCCACATGCTTAGCCAGAGTGCGAGGTACAGCCTCTGATTAATGTCTCCAGGGGTTTCCTGCAATATTGTTTTGCAAGCAATTGTCATTTAACATGAAAGTAAATACCCTGCAGCTATGAACTAGAAAGCCTTTTTTCCCTTCATTTTGAAAACCGCCTCTTGGCTTCACGAGCTCTCTGGCAACTGCCGTTAAAACTGCCTCTTCCCTCTGCCAGCGCCGCTGCCAACCTGCGGTAGCCTGGCACTGGCCCTGGGCTGCCTGTGCTGACTTGAGTCATGGGCGGAGCGGCTCGCTGCTGCGATGGCCCCGAGACCTGGGGAGAGGGAAAAATGGAAAGTAAACTCGGTGCTTTTTACCTCTTGGAGGAGGAGACTGCTGGTTAGTTGGCACAGACTAGTGCTGAGTGGTTGGACATGTAAATGAGTTCACCGTCGTTAGGGATCTTGACTGTATGAAAACACCGTTAACTCCATCATGGCTCATCACTTTTAATACCTGTATTTCCCCTGGACACATCTAAGTTTCCAAGCTAATAATCTCTTACCAGACTCTGGTGACTTTTACTTAAGAAAGCAGCTTGATGGGGAAGACACCAGTCCTAATGTTTTTCCTTCACTTCTAGGTCATGTGAAGTCTCTTGATTATTGTTGCTTCTCTGAAATGTTTAGCTTCCACCTTTGCTCAGTCCTTGTTGCCTCATCTAGTTCTTGCTGATGTAACCCAATACTAACGTGGTAATAAAACCCACAACCAAACCCTTCCCTAGTGGGAAAGGTGTTGGAAATCAAATAAAATGTTTTTGGGGTGTCACTGCATCCTTGCAGGGAACGATGGTACCAGTGCCCCTGTGAAGGTAGTGGTAGTTGTCTCCTCTGAAGGAAAAAGTCTCTCCTTTTTCCAGCAACCCCCGAAAAGCCAGCAGCGTGCCTTGTTCTGGCTCCTTCACAACAATGCAGACAATTATCGTTGCATGAAAGCCACGGCTGCCCGTGTTTTAACAGCATTGCAAATTACACTCATAAATTCAGAGTGCAGCTAATTGTTGTTTTACGGAGTAGATGTTCTTCAGGAAAAAAAAGTTATCTGTAAACACTCTGGTGCCCTGCTGAGCAGAGTGCTGTTTATCTTGGGTGAGGAAGAGCCTTCCGGAGCAATGTAAGTGCGAGGTAGATCGCAGACTCTTCAAGGGCATTCGTGTTCCTCCGGAGTGGTTCTGGGCAAGTGGTATCTGCAAGAGGTTTTTTAATGTGGGGTTTCACCTGCTGCTTGAGCAACCCACCTTGTGACTATGGTGTTATTACTTGTTCTGGAAACCTGTCTGGCCTGGCTGAGATCAGGGCTCCCTGGTGCCGCCCACTGCCCTTGTGAAGGGGAAGGATGCAGTTGGTTTGAAGGATTATACCCAAAGTGGATGTGACTGGCAGGGACAGAGGTGTAAACCTTTATTGTTCAGGGGAAGCGAGCTGCTGGGCGGACTCTGCTTTGTTAATTTGCCAAGATACTGCTGTGTGGTATTTGTCACCATAAGGAGGTACCATGAGGAGGTTTCTGCCCTTCATCTGTCTTGAGCCTGTCCTGAGGATCGATGGAAGAGCCAGGAATGAGCTGTTCTGGAGTCTCGATCCAGAGCCCTGACCTGGAGTGGCCTCCTCCTGCTCCCAGGGAAATCTATGGTGAAGCAACCCTGCTGTGTGCTTGTGAGGTGTCCAGGCTTCCACCGCTGGAATGACCCTTGCTAGCCTTGAGCTCCCTTCCTTCAGACCCCAGCACTTGTAGGTCAGGCAAAACCTGCTGCTTTTCATGGTGACAGTCCCACCTTTGGAGACAGCTCCTGCTGGTACCACGTTCTGCGTGCAAGTGGAGCCCTTTAAAAGGCCACTTTGCGTCCCGGAGTGCTATCACTCTTGTGAGCCTTTCTCTCTATTCCTAACTGGATCCCCTGTGTTCAGCTGTCTTCATCCGTGGAAATGTTATGAGGGTGAGGTTTCGGTACTTTTTTTCTTATCATAATTTATTGTGTTTTATTCCGGTTTCAGTGTGCAGCGACTTGCAGGATATGTGATTTGCAGGGAGGCAGAGAGTGGGGGGCTTTATAAATAAAAATCCTGCATCTGTTCCATCTCGCTTCACAAGCAGGGGCTGATCTTTGCTCCACCCAGGCAAACTGGGGAAGCTTTCCACTAAAACTTAGGGTGGCACCAGCGCAATGTCGGTGTGGCACAAACGAGAATCTGGCTGTGGGTGGTTTGTCAAGGCTGTAAGCTTTCGGGGCTCTAAATAGACAATGTGTGTGTGTTTTAATAACTGCAACCTTCACAGCGAGCGCAGTTTCTGCTGAATGTGCAGAATGTAAAACTGCGTTTTAATAGCTGGAAAGGTTGTTTGGGGTAGATCCTGATATACTGTTTGGACTGGGCTTTGCTTTGCTCCAGGAGTCTCCAGCAAGCCTCTGGAAGGGAATGATGTGCTAATTGAGAATTCGGCAGATAACAGTTTTTAAAAGGTCCTCGTCTAGTAAGGTAAGAGACATCTCTAAAAACACACCTCCACTGGTTAGAAGCGCATAAGAGAATGTTCTTACGGGCTGAACAGGAGACTTTAATCACAGGTCGTAACAACGCTTAGGCTTTGCTGCAAATGCTCTGTGTAATCAAAATGGTTTTGGCCCCTCCTTGTAGTGCTGGGGTGAAGCAGGTGAGGACAGGGAAGCTTGT
The DNA here is from genome assembly GCF_000710305.1 of Buceros rhinoceros silvestris. Lineage (NCBI taxonomy): Eukaryota > Metazoa > Chordata > Aves > Bucerotiformes > Bucerotidae > Buceros > Buceros rhinoceros. The sequence continues at coordinate 13,402 of NW_010392729.1, forward strand.
TCTGTGGTTTTCCCCTTCAGGGCATGGAGGGGGTGGTGGCGGCTGTAGTGAAAGCGCTGTCGTTTGCCCAAGTCCAGCTCCTGACAAGGACTTGGGCACTGTGAGGAGCTTCGGTGTGAATGCCGTGGTTGGCACATGTAGAGTGCTACAGCGGGTGTTGCTGGGCAGCCACGTCTGAGATCTGACACTGTGTGAAGTGGGGCCTGGTGGGAAACAAGTGTTCAAGCACAGAGCTGGCTTCCCTGGGCTCTGTCTCAGCTGGGGTGATTCCTATTGTAACACCACTCTTTTAAAGGCGAAACACTTTGTAGCCTGTTGAAAGTGAGCAAAACCACTTGAAATGGAAGGTCGAGTCAGGTTTTCACGTAGGCAATGTGCCTTTTCCCTGGCATGCAGTGGAGGCTTGTGTGGAGTGTAGCTGTGGCTGCCAGCCCCGGACAGCTGATGGTGACCCCTTGTAGAAGGGGAGGGGAAAGGTCTTCCTGGGAGGTGTAAAGCTGTTGCACTACGTCTGCTGCTGGACTGCTGCTGCTTGGAGAGGAGCAGATGCCAAAAGGGAGAGAACAATAGCAGAGCAGAGGGGTGCCTCTCTCGGAGTGCAGACTTGGCTGGTGGCTCTGCTGCTGGAAGACGTGGCGTTGGCCTCCGGTCTGATGAGCTGAGCTGGAGCACCTTGTCTCTGCTGCTGCATTAAGGGCTGCTCTGTTGCAGGGTGAAGGAGGCAAAGCCTTCAATCAGTGCGCTGCTGTGTTTACCAGGCTGGTGTGTGTGTATGTGTGTTACTGTGAAAATCCAACCTATGGAGAGCCAGGCGGGAGCAGGTTCCCTCAGTGATGCTGGCTTTTGGCAGTTGGTCAGAATGAAGGGGAGAAAAACCTTCATCCAGGCCCAGATGTGATTTAAAGGAGTCACTTTTCATTCCTGGCCTGAGTGTGATTTTACTCTCAACATTGATTGTTACCCTGAGTACATTCAGCTGCGTTTGTGTGTGGTCCCTCTTGCTGTACTGGGGCCCCTCGGATTTCCACTGCTGTACATCTGCAGCTGAAATATCTCACCTGTAACCTTCCAGCTTCCCTGGCAAAAGTTTTCAAGTAAAGCCCAAGGCTTTGCAGGCAGTGCATGGGTGAATGTGAGCAAAGCCAGCAAGGTGTTCAGATTCAAGTAGGTCAAAAGTGGAAAAGAGCATTTCACAGGAAACCCTGAGACATGTATTTTAAGTTATTTTGTTCCAAATGGAAGCCAACCTTTTTTTTTTTTTTTTTTAAACTCTGTTTTTCTGGAACTGAGCCTAAAAAATAAATCCGTTTCACCCTGGAAAGAATCACCCAAACCTTCACCTTAATCAAAACATTTTTCTTCAGTAGATTGGGTGGGAGTTGTTCCAAACCGGAGCAATTTAAGCTAATTTCTAAGTTGCAATACATGTCATCGTTCAGCAGAGCACTTGAAAAGTTACTCACTTTTAAGATGCGTTTCAGTCCCGTGGCCCTCAACAACTGGCACGGATGCAAGTCAATCGTTATAAGACAAATGCGGTGCTGTGACCTTGGTAGGGATGCAGCCAACATTTCCGCGGGCGTTCGCCTCCATGCCACATTGCTTTCGAGTACATGTCCTCGGGCACGTGGTTCGGGTGCTTTCCGAGTTGGGGCCCAGTGTACAAACCTCTCATGAAGTTTATCTGCAGGAACAAAAGGCCCTTATTCCACTGTCGCTGCAGTTGCTGCGTGGGAGTATTACAGTGGTGCAGGGGGAGGAAGGGAGAATGTGCTTCCACGTGATCACAAAATTGAGTTCAACCTGTGTATTATTGTAGCAAGTGCTAGTCTCTTTACACAAAAGAAAAAGTTCAAGAAATAAGAGGTTTAACTTATGTCATAAAAATGAAAGAAATATGCCTCCAGTTGTAGCACTGTAAACAATGAAGCTGGATGTCTGAGCAACTGATAGCTCACAGGCAAGTAAATAAAATCTTTCAGGATGTGCCGTTTCTTCAAGGGGACCTTAATGTTTGGTTTACCTTCACTAGGGAGCAGAACGTGGTTGTGTTAGTGTTGCTGCCCCAGTCCTGGACTTTGCTGGCTCCAGCACGTCAGTGCGAGGGCAGAACACCAGTTCCTGGGGAAGGGACCTGGCTGGTGAGGCAGCTGTGTGCCAGTCCCTGCAGAGCTGGCTGTGCTTCTGCCTGGGTCCCTCCGCGCACGTGAGTCCTTCCTGGGGTCTGCCAGGTTCCGGTGAATGCTGTGGCTCTGCGCACAACTGAACTGCGTGGCTGTTGCCTGTATGGAGGGCCCATCTGCAGCGAAGAGGAGCGGTGGGCGAAGCTGTACTTCAGTGTCCAGTGGCGTGGTGGGAGCGTGGCAGAGATAGGCACCGGGGCTGGATGGAGTGCTGCAAACCCCGCGCTGGCAGCCCCCAGCCTGGCTTCATCCTGGGCAGCTCTCTGGTCATCCTGTGGGAAGAGCTGCTGGCTGAGTCTCTGGGAGTGTGAGCTTGAACAGGATTGTCAGGGCAGTGCCTGTCCACTTCACAGAGCAGGGATCAGCAAGTGCAGGGAGCTGAAACACCAAGCGGCTCCTTGACATTTCCTTGTTGCCCCTGCTCAGCCACCAAAACGGCTGGTTTATGGCAGCGAACAGCAGGAAGCACAAGAATGATTTCTCCTTTGACATTTAAATTACAGGCAACATTTCCAATTAAATATCCCTTTTTTTACTGGATGTTGGTTCAGATATATTAGCCTCTTTATTTTATTAGGGTTATTATCTGTTGTTGAGGCTGCTGGCGATGCAGAATTTGCTGACATCTTGGCAGAAAGGCTTCTAAAAGCATTGCCTGCCCTTAAACTTTAGGGATGCGTGGGATGGCTGTTGGGCTTTTGCCAAGGCCGTGGCTGTCTTAAAAGCTCTGCCTCTCTGCTGTGATCTGCAACCCCCAAGAATCCAGCACACGCTGGAAATCCCAGGGCATCTTTAACTACCTACCCCCTGGCTTGTAGGCTCTCTGCCTGGGTAGAAGACAGCGGGGCCTCTGGGAAGGGTGCACAGGGAAAGCCCAGACTTGCCCCTGGAATTGCCTCCGGCAAGGTACATAGCGGAGCCCAAATATTTCATAATGGCTTTGCTTTTCATCTCTTTCATTCTGCTGGCCAGATGAAGGTTTCCTTTTTCTCTTCACCATAATAGATGTTCTGTGTCAAATATTTCATAATGGCTTTGCTTTTCATCTCTTTCATTCTGCTGGCCAGATGAAGGTTTCCTTTTTCTCTTCACGATAATAGATGTTCTTTGTCAAGGCTTTTAATTTTTGAGGTTATGCAGATAAATCTACAGACCCGGAAAGACAGGAGAGAAGGAGGGTGCAGCTAGTCAGGCAGAGAGAAGGAGGCTGAAGAGCGAGCAGTGGGAGGGGAGGGGAGAGAGAGGTTAGGGGAGGGTGAGTTATGTCACATCCTTCACTTGTGTTACTTGTCCTGTTCTCCCCAGCTGCTGTGAATTGGAACAAACTGGGTCAGCAGAAACTTGCTGGTCTCCCAGCAGAAGCATCAGGAGGTTATGTCCAGGGATTTAGCCATATGATTTTTTTTTAATATATTTTATATTTTCCAGTTCATTGTGGCTGGAGTTTAGCTTGGAATAGCTTTACTGAGACCTGCGAGGCAACAGTTGTAGCATTACCTGGAGTGAGCAGGAGATGTGTGGGGATCAGCTGCATGGCTGTTTCAGGCTTTATGACAAGTATGTTGCAGGGATTTTGATTTGGCAGAGCTGTGCAGTTAAATCCTCTTCAGCTGCTTTATGACTGCTGCTGCTCGTGTAAGTTACTTTCTCTTGTGCTAGAGATAGCTCCGGTCCGAGCGTGACAGGAGAGAGGAACGCCCTTTGCTTCGGGGGTGCCGAGGGCTGATGCAGCTGCCTTTGCTGGTTGTTCTGATGGCATCCAGGTTGCAGGAGGAAGAGGGCTTGCAGCTGCTTACCCTAGTGCCTACACCAGTGATAGTGGTCTGGATCTGAGCTGGAAGAGTTGATCCCAGTTCCTGGCAGGTCCAGAGGTGTGGGCTGGGTGGGTATGTGGGGGAATGCCTTTGAGGCTCCTCAAGCGTGCCCCCTGAGTGGGGAGTCCTGTGGGACAGGATAGATCGCCTGGACAGAAAAGCTGAAAACATCCTGGGCTCAGTCAGTCAGCCTCCTGCCTGGCGTACACCTCAGTGTCACTGCGCAGTGTTAAGGCACCAGCCAGGCACACAAGGCCCACTTGCTCTTCTGCACGTATGTAAACTCCATCGAAATCATTGTTATCCAGGGCTGGATCAGACCCCTCTTGGTATTTAGGGCAAATGAAGCATCTGTGCCCCGAGGACTGATGCTTGCGCCAGTCAAACTCAGTATTTCTCCCGATAGTCCTTTGCCTCTGCATAGCATCTTCCAGTCCCAGAGCCTTTGCAAGCCTTAATTACCTGCCGTTTTCATCGTATCCCTGTGGAATAATGTAATTCCCCAGTTTATAGATAGGGGCTTTGAGGCGTAGAGAGGCTGAGGAGAGATGCCTGGAGGATGGTAATATAAGCCTGAGAAGTATTTTGACACTTAAATTCCTTCTGATCCTGAAGGAGAATCAGAAATGCTGAATTATCTGTGCCTTCACAAACTTCCCTAGACACAAAGCTCGCTCCTCACTGATCCAAGGTGAAGAGCACCTGAGAGGAGCACTGCTCCCAGGCGACTCCCGTAGCAGGGCATGGGACTGCAGGACTCTCAGCAGGAGAGGTTTGGGGCTTGAGATGTGTAGCAGG
>NW_010392729.1:18327-25470 GCF_000710305.1 Buceros rhinoceros silvestris
TTTAAATGAATTGGTTCATTTATAAAATCAGCTTCTCCAGGGTCCTTAGCTTTTTGATGTCTCACCAGTATTTAATTGTCTTAACTTGGTCTTAATAGAATTATTAGGCTTTATATCTCTGTAGATCCTGATTTATTTCCAAGCTCTCAATCTACTGGCCTGTGGCAACACTTCTGCTTGCCTTCGATTTGCAGGGGGGAAAAAAGTTATTAGACCAGCAAGTTTCTTCCGCATTAGCAAAGGGAACAGTTCTTAACCAGCCCGGCTATGTTTTGTACCGCGGATTTTAAGGCACGCATTGCTATGGCAACACCCACCACACTGGTGCCCTGGATGTTACCTTGACGAGTGGCTTTGCTGTGGCTAAGTGCTGCTTAGTCCCTGCGTAGTGCGAGGGGCTCGCAGGAGAAAACCTATCCCAAGCAGAGCTGCAAAATGAAGTTTTGAGTCAAAGTTGGTGGCTGGAGGGCGAAATGAGCCAGGAAGATAAATGTTTAAAGTTTCAGTATTTGTTTGTTCTGAGATGCTTAAGTGTGTTTTGATACAGAGTCTTTGTTTGTTTTTGTTCTGTTTGATACAAACCAAGAGTTTCTGGGCTTGAGCCAAGAGGAAATTCCACTTTTCACATCATCTCTGATCAATGACTAAGTTAAAGCAAACAGAGAGATGAACTGCCTGAATCAGCTGCTTGCCCAGGCTGCCAAGGGTTTGGCTGGGAAAGGAGAGATTGGCCCCATGTCCTCGGGGATCCTGCTTTTTCGAGAAGGGGCTGGCCAGCAGCAGACTGAGGAAGGCATCTTGGGACACCAGTGGATTTAGCTGTAATAACAGCAGGGGTCGGTGACAGCTCTGTCTGCAGCTGATAAGTAAAAGAACAAGCTCAGAACTGCGGGTCAAGAAACAGCAGCTGTCAGTACCCCGGAAGGCCTGATAACATAATCCTTTAATAATACCAACATAATACCAGCAGCTGAGGGCAGGGGAGGGAGGGGAGGACCGGGAAACCTGGCCCTGCACTTGGCGTGGGTTGACACGGGAGAGGAGGACACGGGCACGGGTGGCTGGTCCGCGGTGCGGGCGAAGGGGGGTGTCTCTGAGCACAGGAGGTGGCTTTGCTGGGAGGGTTGCTCTGCTGCATGCCCCAGCAGTTGATGTTGGTTTTAACGTTTTTTCCCCAGCCCAGAGGGAGCAGTAGGACTTGTGCTCCTGCTCCTGCTCATGCCCTGAGCTAATGCTGCAGCTGCCTGCTGGGAGGACGAGCAGGAGCTGTACCAGCTCTGCGGGGCTGGAAATGCTCTCACCAGAGATCTTGTCTAAGGCTCTCGGGGACAACAAGCCTCTGCAGGGGAGGTCCATGTCCTCAGGGCTGTGCAGCTCTTCAGAAGTGGGGGGTTTGCGCAGAGAGTTGAAAATAATGCAAAAAGCAGAGCTTGCCTCTTACTGGATGTGTTGTCCCTCAGCCCCCCACTTACGAAAATTTTGTCCTCGAAATTCAATCCTGTAACCCATTATTCATGAGGTCATTACTGTTTAATTTAATCACCAAATGTCAGCTGAATCCCATTTATTCTGCCAGCTCACTAGAGATTTACCTATTTATTTTACATTTCAAATGAATTGCTCATTATTCTGTCATTCTGGGATTTTATTCTGTAATTTATTTTGTGGGCCCTGACAAGTTGAAAATGAGCCCTGATTCTCTCCTCTGTGTTGCATGTTAATCATCAGGGGCACAGTTCAACGGTTCGCTTGCAGGACTGAGGGCCCTGACCTGATATTTGGGGAGGGAAGGGAACCAGGCTGTGGAATCCCACAGCTGCTGTCGCTGATTCAGCTGTGACAAGAAGAAAGCACTTTTTCCCTTCCCTCACTCCCCTGCTTCTCAGGTCAAGGTCAAAGGACACATTACCCTGTCCAACTTGCTACTCAAATACCTCACGGCAGTTCAGAGGTGCATAGTGTCCATTATGGTGCCCTGACACGGGTGTGCGTGTGCAGTTGGAGTCCTGAGAGCAAAGGCTGTAAACCAGAAATGTTGGAAAGGAAGCACGGTTTGGGGTATAAATCAGCCTTCTGTTCTAATGAGCTCAGGATGAAACGGTCCGCAGTGAGGGGCTGCGCTCACGTTGCCTATTTTTATCTCCTCTTTTCTTTTCTTTGTTCTCGCTTTCGTCGTGTGTTGGTGCTGGAGGAGGCAGACCAGTGCTCTGCTCCAGCTGGCCGGGACCCGGGCTGCTGCGGTGCCTCCTCGCCTGGGTTAGGTCTCGCTGTCTGCTGTAGGTCCGGGGGACTGAGCGCGCAGATCCGCTCCTTGCTAACAGGTTGTCGTGCTTGTATGTTTGCCTGGCTGCTGAGATCGCTGCACACAATCTGTGCCCCATCCAGCCTCTTTCTGCCTCCTTTTGGAGAACACATAATATTATGGAAAACCAGTTTTCTGTCTGGATTAGTTCTTTATCTGCCAGTTGAGCGCTCTGTGCTTTTTCTTGGCTGCCCTGTGAGCTGCTGGGACCCATGGGCCCTACTCTTTGCCCCTTTATTATCCAGTTGAAGAACAGCTCTTCTGTGCTGGAGATAAAACTTGTTAAGAAAACTCACAAAAGGCCAAAGACACTGGCAGGTCCTAGAAAGAGCAAGAGAAGAAATTTGGAGGATACGAAGGGGGATTTCAATCTTCAAGCTTATTTCTCGATGGAATATAAACTGAGCATGCTCTCAGCTCAGTTAGAGCAAATGGCAAAAAAAATTCACCAGGTTTGCCTTTGACGCTTTCCCCGACTCTGACACAAATCCACAGCACCTCATCGATTTTCTGCTCTGCCCAGCCTAACATCAGCAGTACGAGATTGCTCCTCTTTGCTGGCCTGAGTTATTGCCTGCTGCTTCCAGTGAACTTCCCTGGCAGGTGTGAGAGGTGGATGGAGTAGACCTGTTTGGCTTTTTATCTGAGATGCTGTTCCTGAACTCTGTTTTCCTACCCTTTCCAGTTCAGGCGATTGAGGTCATGTTTTGTAAGTCACTGTTTCACAGGACTGCAAAAACCTCTCTTGGATCTGCCTCACTGTCTTTAAAGTAAGCTCGATCTGGCCAGGCCAACACTCACGTAGCCCTGCCACAACATCCTAGGTGCTGTTAGTAGCACTGAGAGCGACCAGAGTTAAACTCCGCTCCCTTGCCCGCCTATCTCCACTGCTCAGCCTGTCTTGTCGGGTTTACAAATATCCAGGGCAGTGGCTAACAGATGTTGTGGGGTGCTACTCTGTGAGGAGCAGGTGGCTCTGCAAGCCAGTCTGGTCCAGCTGAGCATCTTCCATGGTCTCACTTCCCCCATGCAGATCTACCAGGTCCCGTCTGTACTGGCTGAGGCTGTGAGGTGGGTGAGCTACCAAACCAGCTCTCCGTCTCTTGATGTGTGCTTATGCTGTAAGCTGCTTGAAGCCAGGAGCACTTTTCAGCCCTGCTTTGCACAGCACTTTGTACTTAGAGGAACATGGGCTGAAACGGCTTCTTTCAGGCATGTCTGTAGTATGAGCAATTGCAAAAGCACGTAAAACATGAGCTACTCACTCTGGTGCTGTTCCCTGGGAGACCTCCCTTCTCCTGCAGTGTGCGTCGAGCTCCTGTGCCCTCGCAGAGGAGGAAACCTCCCTTGCTGATGGGGAGGGATGTGCCTGCCTTGCAATTGCCCAGTGCGGGAAGGACTGGGGTGCTGAGTGCTCAGTACTCCTCATTGTGAACAATGGCTTGGGAAGTCTAATTTTCCAACCAGATGTCAAGCACGTTTATTTCTGGATACTTAAGTACTCTTGACTTGGCCCTAACTGAATTTGTGTCCTGGCATTTTTCTTAATTATGCTCTCTGATTCCTCTACCTCAGTGTTTAATTAGGAGATTAATTGGGAAAACACTGGTATGCATCCTGCCAGAGCAAATGGCTCATCTGCGCGTGTGTCTTATGCTCCTAGCAGCCTCTAGGGACAAGTCCACTTAAAACTTTGGTCTTGTCCTCCCCTTTCATGGTCCACGTCCCCTCTCCTTCCCTCTCTACTGCCTTGCTGATGCCAGGGTGGATTGCCGAGTCTCTTGATGAGCACTCATCCCAAAGCCGGGTGGCCGTGCTGAGAAGCGTGATGGACTGAGCAGAATTTTTCTTGTACCTTGGCTCTTTGGGGTGCAGTGGGGAGGAGCATCAGACCATCAGTAGGAGTTTGGTGAAGGAGGTCAGGTCCTGACTGGTTAGATCCTGCCAGAGGAAAGGCTCTGGAGCCCTGCTGAGCACTCCTGGCTCTGCTTTCAGCTGAGCACGGGCTGATGAATAGAGGTTATTCCTGCAAATGCTCCTTCCACCCATTAACAAGCAGCTAATGGTACAGTGATCCAATAACAATCCCTCAGACTGGCTCAGGATGTTGTGTGGCAGTGTCCCTGCCAAGCAGCGTCTCTTGCATCCTCCTGTGACCAGGAGAGCAGTGAAGGGGATGAGGGGACTCCTGCCAGGGGAGTTGGATAAATGTAGAGGCTTAAGCTCCTTATTCTGCCCCCGTAAGGTGAGCGTAACCATGACTGACACAGACGCAGCAGCCGGTGTTCCTCTGATAGCCAGGGAATGCAGGTCTCAAAATCATTGACAATGCTGCAGGCAGACACTTGCTTTAGGCTCGTTTTCCCCAGGACTCAGTGTTACCAGACAGGTTGGGAAAGCAGGGAGCAACCGCTCCTCAATTTAGTAGCTCTGCGCTGGCTGGGGTGGCTGTTTGATGTTTCAACGGTGCTTGTACCTCTTAACTGTAAAAACTCCTGCTCCTTTTGAAGCTGCATAAGCATCATGTTACTGAGAGCACTAAGAAGAAAATAGAGCCCCTCCACAGCTTCCCTGCTGGTAATTCATGGTGAAAAGCTTCCTTTCCTTTTAAAAGAAGCAAAGAGCCTTGCTCTACTGCCAATAGAAGATGCATTGCTCTGGCAATCGGCATGAAATAAATCTATTTAAATAGAGGTAATTTGGTGCAAAGGAATTGATTTTGCTATCACAGTATGTTGGATAACACTAGTTTGTTTCTTTGAGGGGGAAAAAGAAGGGTGGGAGGAGGACTGTTGTTTGGTGCTTTGCACAGCAGAATAGCTATTTCCCTCCATATTTTTGCAGTCTGTCTCAGAGAGGTGTTGCTGTCCCCTTTTTTAGTTTCCCCAGTAGGTTTGGTTTTGCTGTCCCATTTAGCATGAGAAATGCCTGGCTAGTTAGTCCGGCCCCATGCTCCGAAAATGCTCATTAATTTTGGATGATCCCCCTTCTAGAGGAGTTGCAGAGTGGTGTAGAGATGGCAGTAGTAAGGCTTTGGACACCCATTAGTTCTGGGCTTAGAGCATCCCATGATTGCGCCATCGGTTACCTGCAGCTGAGTAGTGAAAAAAAAAAATGAGATGTCCAAAGCAAATGGATCTTTGGTCAGCTTCAGCTGTGGAGCTGGCTCATTTTGTCTCTGTTCTTTCCCTCGTTATTAATAGGGTGCTTTCCAGCACTGCCACGTTACCCTGGGGCCAAGTACGTCCGAGGTCTGGTACCCCTGTGTCACGGTGCCCCCATGGCTCCTCCCTGCCCAGCCCGAGGCCTGGCTCTGCGGATGGAGGCTGCAAGCTCCCAGGGTGCTGATGCTTGGGAAGAGGCTTTGCCTCTTTTGCCTCGGTGTGTGCTGGCTGGAGTGACTTCTGAGCGTGGGGATAAGATCTGAAGGGGAGGGTACAGTTATGGCTGGAAAAACACCAAGTTTCTTGTTTTTTTCCAGGAAACCTTTCAAATTTACCTCCGTGGCCTGGCTAGTCTAATAACGAATTGATTTCTCTGCGCATTGGCACGTTTTACAGAAGCCCTGTCAATACAAGGCACTTGATTTAGTCAATAAGAAATGGGCTGGGGACTTCGGACTGGGATTTAATCATTGCAACATCACTGGTGACATTTCAAGCGACAGATTTCCCATTAACCTGGGGAGCCCTTTTGGGCTTGTTCCTGTGGTGCCCTCTGATCAGCTAACGTTTGGGGGAGAAGCCCTGCACAGACACTGGCGTGTGGCTGCAGGACCAGAATGCTCCAGGTGGGGATGATGCTCCTGCCCCAGCAGATACGCTGCTGGCTTCATAGGTGGCGGCTCTGACCTGGCCAACTAAACCATAGTGCTAGTGAAAACGCTGTTTGGGCAGGACTTGCTTTGCACTCAGATATAGAACGTGGTTCTGCAGGGTCAGTAGCTGGACTGCTGCAGTGGTGGGTCTCCTGCCAAGCCACTGAAATCCATGGAAACCTGGGACTGAGGCACTGAGCTTCTCCCTGCAAAGACACGTGCTGCCCTTTTTACAGCATCTGGGTAGGAAGCTGTCGCTTGCTTACCTTCCATCAGAGTAGCATTTCCCCCTGACCTGGGGCTGCTGGAGTGAGGCTCTGTCTGGACCCCATTCTCCACACCATCAGTGTGCACCGTTCCCTTGGCTGCGGTGGGGTCAGAGGTCTCTCTTCCTAGAGCCTAGAGGAGAAGCTGCTGGCAAATCTCAGCCTGTCACGGAAACCCCCTCTTCTCAGCAGGGCAAATGGAAAACCCATGACCCCCTCTGCTGGCAGTCATCTCCTGTTGAAATATTATTGCAGGCCAATATGAAATTCATTCACATCATCAGTGTGAAATGAGGAGGCAAGGATTTTCCTTGCTTTTCCCATTAAGAATAAATCTGCCCTCCGAGACAGCCTGTTTACATCCTTTAATGAGCCTCCGCTGTCTGAAGCGGGATCGCTGTCTGTTCTGCAGGATGAGCCACGCTTGCTGAGCACCCTCTTGTCTCTCTGTTCCTCCCACGAAGGGTGGGAGATGCTCCCGAGTCGCTTGTGCAGGACTCCTGGGACTCCCGCCCCCGGGACTGGCTGTTTCAGCTCTGCTGCTGACTCTGGCAGTTTTGTTTGGCTGGGGCACAGATGATGCTGGACACCACACAGAGGTTAGCTGAGACTTCAGAGAGAATTTTCCTTTTGCTGTTTTAGTGAAGGAGTTTATTCTGCTAATTAAGCTAACTCAGGGCTCCTGAGGCTGGGGGTTGGACTGATTTGTGCGTTAGCTGAGAGGGGAGGTACCCAGGGGTACCGTGTCGGAGCTGGGA
>NW_010392730.1:0-713 GCF_000710305.1 Buceros rhinoceros silvestris
ACATGGGCTACTGATGAGAGATCCTGGAGAAATCAGGCAGGGCAGCTGGCCATATGCTTTATCCCACAGACAGGACAGCCTTTCCTGAACAGCCTGCGGTGGCTGCCACACTTCAATAGGGAATTCATCTGATGCCACAAAATATCAGCCAAAATATCAGTGCAGTTAAATACTCAGGAATTTATTTGAATGGAATTAAGAAAGATGGGCATCCAATAGCGAAGAAATTAAATAAGTAGGAAAAACCTGCCTTCCAAATGTCAGCTAAAATGTCTTTTCCTCTGGGCCCTCTAAATATTTTAAGAGGAATTCAGAAGGGGACAATAACAGATGTCAATGAAAAAATCATGTCCTTTGAAGAGAAAGTGTCATGAAAAGAGGTAAAGTATGGCTTCTACTCATAATACAATTTTTGAAAATGCTAGTAATTTGAAAATAACTAGTCCCTTTGAAGTAACTCAACTAATGATAAGTGAAATCTCCTTTCTATGCTAATGAAGTTCCTGGGCCTCCCAACATCTACAAGTTATTATGAAAGTGTCCTCCAGGGGTATAGGAACCATACAGAGCTCATGCACAGCAAGGAATGGAAAGTTTTCTTTGTCAGAGAGACATTCCCTTGTGAATGCTGTCTCAAGGAACTGAGAAAGGTCACTGGTGGTCCTTCACTCTGCTCATCAGCCATTTCCAAAAAAAAAAAAAAAAAAAAAAAA
>NW_010392730.1:767-35045 GCF_000710305.1 Buceros rhinoceros silvestris
CCCCCCTCCCCACCAACCATTTCAAAAAAAAAAAAAAAAAAAAAAAAAGAAGAGAGAGAAGAGCAAAGGGAAAAGGAAGGGAATGCGAGTTTCCAAGAACTCCTGTGGGGTGTGGTGTAGAGGGGCCAGTGAGCAGGATCATGATGCCTGGGATACTTAGGCCAGGCAAGGTGGGGAGTTGCTGAACTGAATGTTGATATCGAAAGGTTTTTCAGATCTCTTTATAACACTGATTACTCGAATAAAGACAGCGTATATTATTATTTTCCTTTCATAAATTGACCTAGAACATTTTCTTGCAACATTTAAGAAGACCCAGAAGTGAAAACAAACAACCATAAGAGATGCCACAGGAATGAGTGTTTGGCAGCCAGCAGCACTTTTACTGGAAATTAGTTTAAATATTTTTATCAATGCAAAGGCCACACAGCTCATCAACTCTTACATGACAAAAGCAGGACATTAATGAGGCTAGGGCAGCCAGATAAGGTTTTGGATTTTGACTGGTTGTTTTGAATAGTTTTAAGTCACAGATTCATGAATAAGGAATGCAAGTTTACCTTATCCTGGAAAGCAGTGGGTTTGGAAAAGATGCAAATGCGATATTGTTCAAGCAAATATATTCTTGTTTTCAGCATGATGTTTCTCTAAAAACAATTTAGGCAAGCCCTAGCAGCATAAAAAGTCATGATGCTCACTCTGTATATGAGACTAGACAAAGATATACCACAGTGCTTCTACAAAGCATATGATACTGCTGCCCATGCTTGAAAAAATATGTTTTTGAAAACACACAGTTAATGAGGTCTGAAGAAATCATCTAAAAGAGAAAGATGTAAAGAATTCGATGCACCTAGTTTATCAAAAGAAAAATTGAGAGATGACTCAATAGAGAGTAAGCATCTTTGTGGGCATGAAAAATAGGGTATGAAAAAGTGCTTTTTAGATAAGCACAGAAAAAATACTTTTGCTATACTTGATGAAGTAACTTTATAAATAAGAATTTCTGTAACTGAGGTTCATCAAACATTGGGATAAAAAATACAAAGTCTGTTTCTGTGTAGTCTTCTAACTCCACATGAGAAAAGCAGGTTTTGTCCAAATACAATAGTTACGCACAAACGTATATAAAATAATAGCCTATGCAAAACAGTAATGGGACAAAAATACTTGATTTATGCTCTTTCCTGCTTTTAAAAATATATGAATGAAAGTGAATTCAACATTACCAGGAAGTCCTCGTTATCAAGGACCGAAGTCAGAGTTATCACACAAATTTCCAAGGCCAATCTGCTCACAACCTGGACTTCTTTACAGCTGTCACTGGCCTCCCTAGCTATAAAAGAATACAGAATGGTTATGTACCAGCAGGCCTGCTTGAAACACAACAAGCAATCACAGGAGCTCACTACTGTGAATGAATAAAATAGTCATAATGTTTAGGGATATTTATAACTATCTGAAAAGCACAGCATATGAAATGTAAAGAGCCAAATCTGAATTTTCTCATTTTTATGATCAAGATTTTGTTTGTAAAATTTTTTTGTATCAAGAACTGGGATCTCAGTTCCATACATAACAGAAACATATCCAGAATTTTTCCAAGAATATTAAATGAGCATTGAATAAGCTTTTAATGCTTTTATACTACATATCAATCAGTATTAGTTAAATTAACTATGAAAAGATAGTAAGCTAAGCAAACTTCTGACTTCTTTGTTCTTGTCTATTGCATTTTCTGAAGCATGAAAGGAATCTTATAGAGGTAAATGTTTCATTGGTTTATAGAGGTAAATATTTAATTGGTTTATGTTTGAAGTTTAAGTGAAAATAGGACGTTTCTAGTCATGCAAAAGGGGCACACAGTCTTCCCCCTGCCCCCTTGTGCTACAATACTCCATCAGTAAACTGGGGGGTAACACAACCCTTGGCTACGGAAACTGAGCAGTGGTAAATGTATTAGCTTCCAGTTGTGTTAGGAAAGTCTGAGGGGTATCCCGCACCCCAGGCATACTCCTCGACCTGGCACCATAGGGAGGGACACCACAGCTCAAGGTAACGCAAGTTATCTCAGCTCCAACAGCTTCAGTGTTTCCAGGCATTTTCTCTCTCTGCTTACCGACCATCAATGGACCTCACAGTACCTTACATTTAATGTTCACAGTTTCCATACTGGAGGCATTTGCATTTTTCATGAGTGCTCAAACCAAAGAACACTGAATGCTGAAGTATCTACCCACAGGGCTGACTGACTGAGAAGAGGTTCTGAGACCTCTTTAGAGAGTGCAAAGTTTATAAGTGCAAAGTCTATATTCAACATATTTAACTTCTAAGTATTAATAAGGTGATCACATTTTTGGATTCTAAAAAGATGCAAGAGCCAGCTGTGAGGCACATGATGAAAGACACAACTTGGGTTGCTTTTTGTACCGCAGTGCCCATACGTATTTCCTTCTGAGGAAACGGGCATGTTTATAGGACCACAGCTCAAGCTAAGGAGATCAGGAAAACTAAAATAAAAGCTGGAATTTTTTTTCTTTTGCATTATTATTAGAACCCTATATACCAAGGTTTTCACTCGGATAAGAATAAGCATTCACCTTTTATTAAATTCCTGCAGAATATACCCATAACACTTTGTTGCACGCCAATAGAGTCATTATACCAGAGCAGTTCTGTTTCTAGCTTTTCATCCTATGACATGTGAGAGATAAGAAAGAGCACAGTGAATTGCACTATCTAAAGAGTGGTGTTACATCCCAAACATTTCCAGATGCACCTCCTGAAAGTCCAAGGTCTGATTTAACCGAATCTGTACGGCACTCAACAAAGTACTCAGTGTGCTAAAGATTGTGCTGTCAGCATCTCCATATACTCTTCCTCATGTAGAAAGTCTGCCACTTCTCAAAATACTTTTTGATCTTCTTATAAAAGTTAGTTTTACTGGAAATAAAATACAAATAATATAAACTAAATCAGTGCTTTAAATATGCAAAAATAATTTTAAGTGGATTTTTTCATATGAACATGTTTTCTAATCTTCTACCACAGAACCACTTGGCAGCTTACAGATGCAACGGCCTTACTAGCTTTTTTTTTTTAATGTGTCATCTACAAATATTAAACAGGGAAGAAGAATGAAAGCACTGAAATAATTTAGAAAATTGTGTGCATTCATGGCAGCCTTCACTGATCTTTTGAGTGACATGCTTTTCAATATTGAGGAAATTGAAAACCAAAATTGCTGAGCTAATAAGCAATGAGAGAACACAGACGGGGGAAAATGTACATCTAAACTGTTTAATATTAAAATGTCAATTTTTCTAATTTTTTTTCTTCAGAATAAGGGTTTACCCTTGGAATTAGCCAGAAAAAAATAATTATTTCTCTCTATTTTTAATATAGATTCTAAATATTCTATTAGTGCACACATTAATTAATTTAAGGAAATACATGATGCCGATCCTGATTCTGAGTTGTCTAATTAAGAGTAGCTTAAAAATACTGAGAATAAATATGTACTGATGTAAAATTATAATGAAAGTCAATTTATTTATTTGTTAGGCTCATGACTTCTGGTAATAGTAACAATAAATTCTGAGATTTAGTCTTGTCTAAAACAAAGGTTTTCTATCCCATAAAACTTGTTTTCACTGTAGGACTCTCATTAAATGTGCTTTGCAAGATCAATGTCTGTTGGTATTCTTTACAATGAATCTTCACAAGGTGACAATTTGCATTTGTTAAAAGAGTACTGGACATTTCAGCTGAATGTTCTTTCCACGTACAAGTGCAAACAGGGTAATACTATGATAGTGTTCTCTGTTGTGTTCTCTATTTTATTTCCACTTTTGTAGGAGAAATAAACTTACTTATTTGGTCTTAGTGAAATAAAGAATATTTAAAAACCACTAACACCTTCCAAAAAAGAGGTGTAATTTTAGAGAAACGTCATTGAATACCTCCCACAGAACGGGACTATTGACAGGATTGACTCCCGCTGTCAGTAATCCACATACAAACATAGAGAACTGTTTAAGTATTTCTATCACACAAACCATAACCGCAGAACAAGCTTCCACAGAGGTTCAACCAGATATGGAATCTGAATGTCACCAAGAGAAATTAAACAATATTTCTTTCAGAAAATGCATTATTGAAACAAGAAAGCCAGTCATGGACACACTTTCTTCTAAATGCTAATTTGCTGAAGCAAAACAATAAACCCACTTCATACAGGAAAGGAGAACAAATTATTATTTGTTACAACAAACACAAACCTCAAAATAGCAAATGATTTTTCACATTAAAAGATGGTTATTGAAGCCATTAACAAAACTAACAAACCTAAGTATGAAAAGGGTTTATTACTTACAATTATATTATTCTCTCTGTAATGAAATTATGCTTTGTATTTTGTCCTGTTGAATTCCTAAACACACCCACCCCCACCCCCCCAAAAAAAAGAAAAAGTTGTCTTTAAAAACATAATATTGATATTTTTCAAAGGCTATATTCTTTGGAAAATACCATCTTCATGAATTTTTAGAAAGTAAGACACTCTTTTCCTTAGAAATTTATTAATTTGGGAGGCTGTAACACATTATTCTAACCACTATGCATAAAATAATTTGGAAGATTCACTGTTTCACTTGAACTGTAAACAGCTATGGGTATTACTAGACTGGAAATAAAATAAACCTTTCTTCATAATGTTAAGTTTATTTTATGCCTTCAAAGTAGACCAGCTTGATTAATTTGTATCATTTCAAGAATATAGATCAATTGCTAAAGCAGTATTCAGAAACACCAACCTTTTCAGGCCAAATTTTCAGTAAATTAATTTCATTTTTAATATTCACTTAGGAGAGTAATGTATAATTCCACCACATAATAGGATTAATAAAGTACCTAACTGTAACTGTATGACTCCTTCTGTTTTACAAAAAGCGTTAATTCTTCTCTAATTAACATTTATGCCAGAATTCCCCCTTTTCAGCTGGACAGGCTGCACAGGTAGGAGTATTTTCATTGTCATGAAACAAACTGCCGTATACAGCACAGACAGTCAGGATACATAGAGTACGCTTGAGGCTATCCTAAACATCATCACACACATCTTACATGTTTCTCAGTTATTCTTGGGTAAGCATGTTACTGGAATAATGTTAATTTTGTCAAAACAATTAATTTTGCCCACTCCTGGTCATTTACTTCCCAGAGGGCCATTCAGGATTGTGCAAGTTTTGTAGGTCGGTTCATTTATTTGTTCAGGACTGCCATCTCCCACCTGCTATACTTATTTGGAACCCTTCACTGTTCCCATGCAACTGGTATGTTTCATCTCCCTGTGCAAATCATGTCCGCAGAGGAGAAAAAGGGAACAGGTAACCTAGAAATATGGCACCCTAGCTCCAGCTGCCTGAGCTAGAACAACAAGTTCTCCATGTCAGGTTAATTCTGGGGCACCACTTAGGTCCCACTGGCTATATTCTTGTGTATTTTTTGAGAGTATAACAATTTAGATATAACAAAGAAACAGGGATCTCAGGTAACAAAAATAATCCAAACAATGAGCATGCAAAAGCAAAAAGAGCATCAAGATAGCATGACTAGGGCTCAGAGTCATCCGAGTTTCATCAGTCTGCAGTGGTAAGACCACAAGCACAAGTAAGTTTGTCTACTGGTTCTATCAGTTGCATCAGCTTAAAGCAGGGCACATAGAGGAGCACTGAGGATAATAATATTTTTAAATAGCTAGGAACTATAGTGGGTTTTGGGTTTTAACATTATATTAATATTCAATAGCAGCAATTTGGTCTATTAACACCTTAGGGTAACATTGTGAAGCACTTAAAAATAGCTCAGTAGTTACATCAAATCCATGAGGCCACTTATTCTAAATACCTAAAACGTGCAGAATATTTTACTTGGTCCCTGAAATTTTATCTTCTTTAGACAGAGCCAAAAATCGACTGCCTGCTGTATGGTCATCATACTAGTAGTTTATTTCCTAGTTAGTGGATATAATTGTTGCTTTCTATTAGGCTGGACCACACGATAAAAGTATATGCCCTGTTGTTAGCACTCAGCAGCTACCCAATTAATTAACTTTAATTTCTTATCAAGAATTGTCTTCAAGTGTCTGTGTACCAGCAGTCACAGCAGTATGCAGTCTGCTGCCACAGGACAGAACCAGTAACGCAACTGAGAAAACACAGATGGTCAGTTGTTGTCCTTTCTCTGGCACTGAGGTAGAGGGGATGGGATTCCTTGAGAATTGGATGCAGTTAGCCAAGCTTGGGCACGCTTCTGCAGGACGGAACAGCAGCCTCACTGGATGCCATTGTTTAAGCCACATGTCACACATTCTGCTACCTGCTTGCTGATCTGCATGACCGTCACAGTATGACTCAAAGCTGAGAATAACATTTTCTTCATAATTACTGCAATTTATTAATCTCCAAAGAAATATAACAACAGTTCATGAACCTTTACTTCTTTCTTTTCCCTCATGTTTTATTCATTAGTAGTTTTTTAAAGAATTAAAATAATTTCAAGCATTTTCTTTTTATTTTTCCATCCCTTTAACTGCAGGAAGCAAAACAACTGTGATGTCTTTGTAGGCTACAGGGTGTCCACTTACATGGAGATCCTTAAAGAGCTGGATATCACCTAAGTTGGATATTCCTGGATATTACCTAAGTTCACTACAAACTTTATCATAGAAACTTTTTATAAACACTCAAAAATCAAATTATCCGTGCTTTACTACAACGCATACTTAACACTAACATAGTAAAATCAGTTCTCAGCACCTTTCCAGGTCAAATCAAATCACTTTCACATTGTTGCCTCTTCATTACAACACCCTCGGGGCTTGTTGACATAATTATCACATGGTAAAGTAAAAAAAAAAAAAAAACTCATATTTTGCTGAATTCTACCTTTGGCTACCACGTGTTACAGAAGATAAAGCTGCAGGAATCACAAGACTTTAGCATAGTAATTGTTGATAAAGAAGGGACTTTGAAAGATCTGAGTTAAAAAAAAAAAAAAAAAACTCATATTTTGCTGAATTCTACCTTTGGCTACCACGTGTTACAGAAGATAAAGCTGCAGGAATCACAAGACTTTAGCATAGTAATTGTTGATAAAGAAGGGACTTTGAAAGATCTGAGTTAATGCCCAATATCTAATTTTAAAGCAATTTCATTTAAAAGCCTTGTTCTAATATATCTCAAAAGCTGAGCAGGATGGAGAGAAGATGCTAGCGATCTTCTCAGTTATGTTGCTTGCAGATAGCCTGGTAAGTAGGCATCTGATTGATTAATTCAACATTACGACTTCTTTTCCTGATACCACCCTACTGTGAACTTGACTTTTCCTGTACATATACTGAATCTATTTATTGTCTCTTATCCTTTGCTCAGGATTTCAGCTCTTTAGCGCTAGGGGATGTAGTTTTGTAACAAACAGGCATGGCAACTGACCCCGTAAAACCTTAATTCTTGGTTTGAATCCTGGAGATCACTTATAGCACAGGTTCTCTTTTGTGTGTATATCATAAAAACCTTAAAAAAGAAAATCTATCTGTGTAAACCCAAAATAATCTGATTAATAAAACTTCTAGTTTTCAACTCTTTTCATATATAAAGCTATTTTTTGAAAAGCTTATTATCTGTATATTTTCTAGACGTTGCCTAGCATCATAGAAAAATTCTTAGAGTTCTTAAGTTCAACAGGAAATCAGAGGTTCCATCGCAACAATTAGTGCAGAAGCAGAGCTTATTGAAAGTTTCATGATGAAATCGTACTTCTTAATGCATAAAAAAACCCCCAACTTTCTTTCATATTTTCTATTTCTTACGATATTTTTTTTCATCTAGTACTTTCTTCTCTTACTTTAGGACTTTCCACGCTCTAATTCTCCCTTGGTGGTTGTATTTTTTTTAATGCATTCACCTCATGAAGTTTCCTTCTAGCCTAATGCCACTACATAAAGAATAATAATGAAAACCCTTTGATTTATTTTAAATCTCAAATTGCATGATCCAGCACTATTTAGCCACCTTTCAGTGTTCCAAAGGTCCTCATTTAACATACAGCTAAGAGAGAGGTATTTAGTCTATATAACTGTGATTTCTACTAAGCAACACAACAACTACATCTTGCATGCAAACTTGGAGATTTTACACAATGGATCGATAGCAAAGACCATCAGTTAGTTGTAATTGTGGAATTTTGAGATTTTTTTCCTCCTACATTTCAGAAATTCAAAACATTTTTCAGGAGAACTTCAGCTCAGATCTTCCTACCCAGCACCAAAATGTAAAGGTCAAAGCTTTGCAACTGCAGATCAGCCAGTGGGTACGTTATTACAAAAGCAAGCTGTTCATATAAAAAATTGCCTCAACTCTTGACCTCTGTTGGAATGGCAGAATGATGCTGTCTGGCTGCGAGAGATCTTCAACAACTGCTGAGAAGGGTCTTCTTTACCACCTAAGAGAGAGACATCCTTTTGGCTAAATGAACAACCAAACAAAACAAAGGATAATTGTGAAGAAAACTAGACAGAAGTTATTGGATAGGTACAATTAAAAGACTATGCAGATAACAGAAAACCCTAATCGATAAAACACATAAAAAGTGCCTTCAAAAAACCAAAAAGAATTCAGGCAGCTGCAAAAAAAAGCTCACTTATAAATGGATATTTGTGCTTAAATATCTTGCAAATCTTGAGCAAGAAGTGACTGTAAGATGACATAGTTTGAAATGCTATTTGCATTCAAGCTTCTATGGTTTAGCATGTCTTTAGAAAAGCTGAAGAAAAACTGAAAAAGCAGCAAAAAATATACAAATAAAAGTGGGTATGACTTAAGACAACAGACTGAAGGAGCAACATTTATAAGCATAAATATTAGTCAGTTTTAATCAAAGAATATACCCACCCATGCTGTTTGTGACAGATGTCTTATTCTTTGACAGAGACTGTTCCGGACACCACAGGTATATTTACTTGGGCTAATAAATGAAATAATTAATACACATTCTACGTTAGAAAATAAAAATAACTCTGGAAAATATGACATCCTATGAACACATTCCAGGTGATTGCATAAGTAAAGGGAATTATTCAGTGCCTCTGAAAATGGTAGGAATGTTGTCAAAGGCGTTACAGAAAGAAACACTAATGCAATTCATAAGTGAAATGCTATTATTCGTTAGTGAGAGTCTTGTAACAGTAGGAAGACACTTCAAGTGAAAATACTCAAATAGCACATCAGTGGCCAAGATTCTTGCAGTAACACATGGTCCAAGGACATTACAATGTCCTTTTCTTGACTTCTATTTTCTGTGATTGTCTCAGCAAATGAGAGTTGACTTATGCTTCAAAGTTTTATGGAAAGACATAAGAACAGAGTATTGCAAGAAGGTGTAAAAAATGTCAGGTAGCTCTATTCTAAGTGGAACAATATGTAAATGGGTAACAAGTTCCACAAACGAATCACAACTCAACTACTCTTCCCTCTTACTTTGCTTTTCCATTGCCATTCATTCCTTTGTTTCTTTGCTGTAATAAAAATGTATGCACTAGGATCACCAGTTTTAGAGCGTTTCTCAGTTCTCTTGGCATTCATGGTAAATAGCAATAATTCTCTCTCTGCTATCTTCAATAAAGGGCAAAGAGCTCTCCTGAAAACTACAGTATTACTGACACCATCAGTAAATTCAGCTAACAGCTGAAAACCACATTAGCATACACAAATTTGTGAGTAAATATAATCTTATCTTAAATATCATATGCATAAGCAGTATAATTGAACTTCTTGGATTTAGAACTGCAGTTTGAGTGACATATTATTCCCTGTTTTTTGTACATTGAGCTAGTATATAGGACATATGTCAACGTTAATTTCTTTTGATACACCTATTAAAGCAGTGATCTATATTGGTGGGCTGTGTTCGTATGATCACATTGCTTATTTTACTGACACTTTTACAAGACAAAAATTCAAAGAAGTTGACTTTGTCTCAGTAAGTTCGGTAATCTTTAATAAAATCTAAGAATTCACTTCAACTTTGTGTAAGTCTAAAACTAACTTGAACACCACAGTCTGTATTATGTAGTATGTGATCTGCCTATTAAAGGAGCACATTAGTGTCAGAAACAGTGTGAGCCACAGGAAATGCATACTTTTAAAATAAACTGGTCTCCTATGACAGGTACTCTTATTTCTAAGTTTCAGGGACTCACAGAAAGCCTACAGCCATTGCAGACAGGACAGCATGAAGGCTCTGAAGGTCTGCCAAAGCCAGTTCCCGCCCTTTTTCAGCAGTGAACACTAACCTTGCAAACTCTCATGAACCAGATCCTAGCTGTAGGATTTTGCTTCTGTGAAAGCTATAATTAATACAAAGAATTAAAATTTTTCATACCTGAACTTTTTGCATCACCACATAATCAGTAGAACTCATCCTAAAAGACACTAATGTTAAAGTGTGGCTTCACATTTGTTAAACAGCATACTGGATTCAACAGCAAGGATGCCCTAGAAGCTTGGTGACGTGGAAGCTGAGGTTAAAGAAACAGGTCTCTTTTATTCTGGTATTTGCCTGCAAAGCCTATTTGAATTTGTTTTCAAGACAAAGGGATCTTGAAATCACCAGTCAGAATAATTAGCTATATATTCTGCAAAATCAAAATAGCGTGCGTGCCTGTGTGTCAAACAACTATTCCCACGTTCTGCACCCAAAAAGGAACATCATTGCAATCACCCCATTTTTAAGTCTTATATGCAAATCCCGAAAAGGCTGATTAAAAGTGATTTATGGAGTTGTGTCAAACAGGAAGGAAACAAAGCTGGAAGGAATACTCCGAACTGCGAGAGCGTGGTTTAAAACCTGAATATAAATTGTAGCTGCTGTAGCTGCCCATTCCACAGTCACCGGCCTGCCAAGCCTCTGGCCTCAGATATTGTAGAATTTGAGATAATTTTACCAGAATCCTCATCCAGACCCCAATTTCAGAGTAGCAATATACACAATCTGCTGAACTGAAAGCCTGGCTTTTAATCATTTGTAATTAGTATTTTTAGAGGGTTATTTCTTTGGTTATAAATTTTCTTAGTTATAACGGAACACTGAAGCAACCAATTTATTTTATGACAAAACTGTGGCCTGTGAAGAAACGAGGTGGAAGAACAGAACGGCAAGAAGTCCGGCAAGAAGGAGAATAAACAAAAACAAACCCAAAAACTGTCATTAAGGAATCAGCAACTTAATCTTGTTTTGAAGTGGGTGTAATTAATTCAGGGCTTAATAAAAAGACTCGATAACAAA
The DNA here is from genome assembly GCF_000710305.1 of Buceros rhinoceros silvestris. NCBI lineage: Eukaryota > Metazoa > Chordata > Aves > Bucerotiformes > Bucerotidae > Buceros > Buceros rhinoceros. The sequence continues at coordinate 12,111 of NW_010392730.1, forward strand.
GACCTCAAATGCTACCAAAACCAGCTTGTTTCCATTCTGAATTTCTCTTTTTATTTGTAAAGACTGGCATTACAATCGAAAAGGACTCAAAATGGAGTGATGTACACATCATTGGTGTTTTATGATGCAACTGATGGAGTCCCTGAATGGATATTGCTTTAGCTTTGCTTTTAAAAAATAATTTAACAAGAAAATCTTCAACTCCACTATCAATCACAGGTGGCAGAAATGAAAGAAAGAAAAAGAAAAGTAACAAAAACTACTGTCAAATTTGTAACATATACATTGTTGGCTGATGACACTTGTTCCAGATGTACAATAAAGCCCACAACACTTTATTACTATGGATATAATTACTGTGAATGTTTTTTCATGTTGATCAACTTGCTTCTGAAGGTTGTTTTCTTGATTGTTTTAAACTTGCATAATAAACATGCAATGAAACATTTCTTGTTAAAGTGTTTTTTGCAGTCTTGTTTTCATACAAAGATTTCATAAAGTTGCAGTGTTGTATCAGAGCATTACCAAAATAAGAGCAAAAGCTAAAGAGGAAGGTAAGTGTGAAATGAACTGGATGACAATAACCTAATCTTGTCCTGAAACACTCCAGTCTTATGAAAAAGACGTGCACAATCAAATCCCTTCCTCTCAAACCCACCAAACCACAAAATAAATATTAACCTGGAAGAAAGAAAAGACATAAAGAAAAAAAAAAAAGATGTCATCATTTACTCATCTTCTGCATAGCTCAACCCACATATAGTAAGGCACTATTTCCCCACAACAGTGTCCACAACAAACTTTTACAGTGCTCTGCGAACTACGTATAGTTCCTTCCAGAGTGATGAAATAAACAGATTGAGTGAGTGTTGCTACCATGTCACCCATGTGTGATCTTATAGACAAGGGCATCATCTGGCAGTTTCAGATATAAGCTGTCTCAAGTCTCTTCTTATGTGTGCATGTTATGTATAGGGATATCTTTTGTGTGTGCAAGTGGTTGGTTTGTTTTCCAGAGTTGCTGTTATTTTTTCACTGTTCTTTACTCCAGAGTTCTCAAAGCAAATACGCAAGAAAATAAAAGTGCAGTTGGGTCATTAAAAATAGAGCTTCGATGCTCCAAAAAGCTCAGAGCTTTGGGGATTTAAGAAATCTGTTAGACATTCCCAAAAGAGTTGGGAAACACATGGACATATTTTCATCTGGAAATCCTATCTCTGCTTAGTTGAGCTGGTCTTCATATTGTTTTCGGAAGCAATCACCAGCAGGGAAGAACTCCCAGCATCGTTCTTGATACATTTTCCATACGTAAGATTCCTGAAAGAAACAGTTTAAATATTTTAACTTGATTCCATAATAAAGCACCAACCATGACCTTTTTTTGAATTTATATACTACTACACTTCTTTGGTTCTCTGAGTATCAGGTTGTTAAACATCAATCTAAAAAATCGTGTCAATGAGTTTGAACAGTTTAGAAGAGCTTTTAGATTTTTCTCACCTAGTCAAAAAGCACTAGAGAAACAAACAGAAGAGAGCCACATAGTTTAGTTCTTATTGGACATATAGGAGCACTGTAAAGCTCAGTTACAGCTGATCATGAGACAAATACCATGGTAAGCAGAGTATTTTCTGTCATAGAAATGTGACTGAATTTCTGCAAGTCATTTCAAAACATGCCTACACACAATACGTTAAAAAAAAAAAAAAGGCCTTTACAGGTATTTGTTAGAAGAGCAATACTTTCTGAATCACTGCTGGTATGGTTTTGCTTTACTTTCTGATTATTTGTTTGGAGGTTTATGCAAAGAAGATGCTTATAACTGCCCAAGACATGCATCAGAGTTCAGAAACCACAGATATGTAACAAATCATCCCTCTGATCCAAATCTGTAGGGCTATGTATATGATGCTTTTCATGTTTTTTGTTTTCTGATCTGCAACACAGGAACGTTTGCTTAGTCATCTGCAAGACTATGACTAGAAAAAAAACAGTAGTCTGTAAATCTGATACTTTTTTTTTTACTGATTTTAACTATATATAAGGAAGTTGAAGGAAGTATCAGAAGTTGGAAAGAATAACAGCAAAGAACCGTCCAGGGAAAAATTCTCTCACAGGTTTAATTTTAAATGTATGTTCAAACTCTTTCACATGGACTTATCCAGGAATGTCCTATATAGAGGATCATATATAATAAGATATAGATATAGATATAGATAATAATAAAGGACAAAGACTATTAGAAAAGAATCAACAGGGAGAAAATAAGAGTGTTGCTCTCACAGAATGCTTAAATGTTCTGCTTATCATTATTTTTGTTCATAGTCTGTATTTATATTTTGTGGAAGTAACAATTTAAGAATAACAGGTCAGATAACAAAATAGGAGTAGAGAATACTATAGAATTGATACTCAATCTAACATTAAACAACCAAAGTTGTAAGAATTTTTTGAAGAATAAAAATTAAGTTACTTGTCATACAGGGGCTATTTGTTAGAATACTCTTAGTTGTGACCAGCCTGAATGATTTTTATTAAGACTGATACTAAAATAACTGCTGACATTCATAGAGTTGTTCAACCTACCTGTCCTGTATGCTCTGTTTCATCTTTATTAATAAGATACATCAGAAAAAACCTACAAACAAAGAAACAGCTTTTATGAATACAGTATTTGGAAACACTGGGCAACCCACAGATGAATGGATATTTTTCAGCATGTACAGTGATAATGCTGTTCATGGGCTTACAAGTTCCAGAGTTCTATTTATGATAATACTTTCAGGCACATTAAATCTACTTTCCTGACAGTGTTGACATTCACTTTTTTCTTCAATTAATAGAATGCTAAAATGCAAGAGGTTCAGTTTGACTTACAGTAAATAGCAACTCAGTTTAAATGAAGATTTTCTAAGCTTTCTAATCTGAAAATTGTAATAGACTTTTTCTTGCCTATGAACTCCAAAGTAGACAGAGAATAGTCACTGTAACTTTTTTTCCCCCTCTTCCCACAATTTGTAAGAAATGGTAAAGATGAACGAGAGATTCCTCTTACTGAAATTACAGGTTAGGGATATTTTACTAGTGTATGTAACTCAAGATCAACATGAGCAGAAAAGAACTTATAATTTTAAAAATAGTTTAGTCTTGGTGTTCTGAGATACCTGACAGTCACTAAGTGATGATTTCAAAATTTCACTCATAATAGACATTCTCTCCAAACATACGTAAAAATACAAAATATAATCATGTGAAAAAATATCAAAAATCATTTCATTAGAATGATGCACAGCTTGTTTTTCAGGTGGAAGTTCTTTATAAGGATGTTTAACTTTACCTTCTCAATATTTTGTGCACATACAGTACACTAGTTTATAGACAAAAAGTCACATTTCATCCATCACTCCATACTGACAGTTCTAGTATAAATTACACTTTGGCAATGGATTTTCATATGCATTTGACAGGAGAGGAGCAGTACTATACAATGATTGTGGACCTGATAAATTATTATATTTCTAGATTTAAAAAGACCAGGTTTAATGGTCACTGATGCTCTGCTTGGATTTTCCAAAGGTGGGTTTGATGCCCTTGGTCTGATCCCTCCCTTCTTTAGCATCTTATTCCATTCCCTCTACCTTACTTTGTCCCAGGTTCTACTAGCCAGCCTCAGCACCCCGCTCAAAATATTTTTTCCAAGGTATGCGTTCCCTCTTTTGCCTTACTCCTTTGCTTATGCACTCTCCATCATTCTCCAGGCCAGGTCATACTGTTCCCCTGTACCTTACACAACACACTGTAAAACTCAACACATGTTGAATTTTACAACGCCTCCACAGCCACATACTAAGTTCCTGGTTTCCATCTCATAGTTCACACAAACTTGGTGTATCACAATGAAGCTGGAAACTTTGTTCTTTTCCTGCTCCCACTGCCACAGAATTATATATTCAAGCCAAACAGCACTGATTCTTACTTATGCAAGAGAGCTAATCAGGTACTTGCAGAGCCTGCAAGGGTCACAAGTTAGTGCAGAGTTCATTTTTACTGTACTCACAAATAGTTGGCCAAGTTGTGCTCCTGTAGCGTGTGTGTTTCAAAGCCATGGGGCACTGTATCGAAGTAGTCATTTCCTATTCCACAGATAAAGCACTTTGTCTAAAAGAAAGAATATAGAGCACTTTATATATACTCCTACCCCACTTTGAGAAAAGACCAATAAAGATGTAACAATTTTCTTGAAAATGGCAATGCATCCTGTATAATATGAACTGAACAGAAAAGCTTTTCTTTTAACGATTGGGACTCGATACCTCAGCCAAAACACTCAAATAGAAGTTTAACTGCCATCAGAATAGCTTCTTACTGTTCAAGAAGAAATAAAAAAATCTTTGCCAGCTGTATGTGAACAGGTATCCGGAGAAAGGGTGGTATACAACAGTCAAGGCCAATTTTTTTTCCTTTAACACTGCAACACTCAATGCCACGTTGTGCTTGTCCAGCTGAAACTGAATATGCTCCAAGTTTAGATGACAAAACCCAGTAGGCTTGCAATACTCTCCTGAGTTCTCACAGTCAAACAACAGAATAGAAAACCACCAAGTACTTGATAATTTCATACATAGATTAACCAAAGAAAATTACATCTCAGATGAACATAACAGTGTTAGCATCCTGTGTTAGAAACCTCTAGTCTGAAGCTCCAAAAGATTTAAACAGTCACAGACATGTAACTCGTTATAATATACAGCAATGTACAAAAAGTTTTTTTGTTTACAAAAACAAAGACACGGGTTAGTCTAAACTTTAAGAAGTCATGACAAAATTAACTGTTAGGATTTTTGTCCGAATTTTTGTTAATTTATCATGGACAACAAAAAACCGGCCACAATTAACCTAGAGGTATTAAAAAAAAATCATACTAGGAATTGACAAACAAATCTAAAATATGCTTAGAGCAAAATATCAACTTAGACAACCTGGATGTGTCTCCCATGCAAAAAGACATGCAAGGTAACAGCTAGCACCTGTCAGAGCGTAGCATACCTCATTCACAGGAGGCAGCAAAGAGTGGTAAATGCTATTCAGAATCTGAATGCTAACAGCTTTCTCTTCTTAATATTGTGTAAAAAGAATAATACTGTGTACTAACAGAACTACTTACGTAAGATCTTATATTTTGATAAAAAAGAAAGTCAGTTAAAAAGGTATCTCAGTTATTAGTTCCATTTAATGAACTGACATGTGAGAGCAGAATCTCATCCAGGACACTGTATAATATTGAACCATGAAAACTGCATTTTCCTCTTAGTTTAAAAAACCCTGTCCACTAGGAAGATCACATTTTAAAACAGGTATTAATGAAGCCTGAAAACAGGGTATGGTTCAGCAATTGATTGCTCTTACCTCCATGTCTTCCTTAACTTGCTCTTGCTGATCTCTTAACTCACCAAAAGCATCAATAATTAAGCCTAGGGTTTAAGTTAAAATGATAGTTAGTGTCCAAGAACAGAACCACAATAAAGTATATTTGGAAATCCAGGGATAACTAACTCTGACAAAGAGTGTTAAACAAGAATCTTGTGCAGAAATAATAGAAGCCAATATACATTCCAAAGACCACAACAAAAAATCAATATGTGAAAAAAAAATGAGCAAGTCAAAGAAAATGGCTACCAGTAACATGGCTGGCACTTCCACGTGGAATTATAAAACCAGACAAGCAGACTTCTGTTCTGTTCACAGTGCTCTAATCTTGATCTGGTCCATGAAGACACACGGTTTTACAGAGATAGAGGCTTTACTATAGATAGAATACTACTGTACTTTTAACAGAGTTTGGGTATTTAGTACATGGCAGATGCAAAGAGGCCCAGAGCTCTTTGCAACCTCTCTCATTATGGCTGTCATGTAGTACAAGATTCCACCGACAGAGCTGTACAGAATTAAGGGGTCATTTCAGGGAGATATGGAAAGAAGAAGAAAATACACCACAGGCTCTATGGCTCATATTATAAATTTTTTATGATTCTCCCTTCACTTACACCAATATAAGTATGGATAAATGCCATAATCATTATGGACAGTACTGGGCTGTAAAACTGCTGGCTACCACATGAGAATTGTAGTCAAAGCTTGACAGCTAAGGCCTCTACTCCTCAGTCACAGAATGAAAAAACAGTAAGATATGCCACTTCAGGCTATAAAAAATCTTGTACCCTCCTCAAGCCCTTTAAAAAACTTGTTGCTTGAGTAAGAGTTACAAACAATTTACCACAAGCTCAGAGTCGCCTTCTGAATTTCCTTGTAGGCAGTGAGAAAGCACCCTTGCTGTTGTCAAAATCATGATAATTTAGCTAACTATTAGACAGAAAGCAATAAAGTATCACTATGTATAGCAGCAACTGGACCTAGCAAAAATCACAGCATGTTTCTTTCAAAATCAATACTATACTTCTGTTAATTCGTGTGTTAATGTGTGTTAATTTAATAAAAGATAATCTTCTGGGCATACTTGAAAAACTTTTGAAGGTATAATATGTAAACAGATGGGACTTTTACATGGTTTAGGTAAAAACTTTAAACATTATTAATACAGACATAATAGAAAAAAACCTGACTTCCCAAAATTCAGTATCCACTTTGCAGATTACAACAGTGAGCCACACTATCAGTCAAATAGTTTCACTCAAATTCAGAAACTAACCTGATGGCAGCCGACGTGCCATTGTCATTAATCAGGATGTACTAAGGCTGTTACATATCAAGCACCTTTCTTTACTCTTTGACATTATTCATATAAGCAGGCATTGCACCAACCAGAGGTTTTTATATAAGAAAAGATTAAACTTCTTAAAGTTATGTTTCATTTTTCACACCATTTCCATCTATCTGCAGATTTGTCAGACAGTCAAGATCATTAGATGCTGGCAGAGGGAAAACTGACAGCACCCCCTACTGATTTTGTCCACATCAGCTCACAAAAGGTGGATTACCTTGAAAGTCAATTTTAAGGTATGCCCTAAGACTTCTAATCACCTCTCTTTTATAGGACCATTTACAGGAGGCTTTTAGAAAATGCAATGAGAAGACAGAAGCTGTTGCGATACCAGTATTGTTACAGCAGAGAGCTTTTTTGGATTTCTCTGATCCAGTTAGCGCCTACTGAGTTTACAGAGACAAGGAAGAACAGCATATGGATAAAAGACAGCTGGGTGTAATTTACTATATAAATCTGTGCTTCATGACCTGCCCTCGTGTCCTAGGTTGAATCCTAGGTGTGTGATCACTGTAGCACTAATATCTTTATACAGCGAAATAATGCTTTCAGGCTCACCATGGGTTACAAACAGATACCTTGAATAATTGCAAGCAGGATGACAATCACAAAGAAGAAGAAAGTGATGTCAAAGATAATACGATAGATTTCATATTCATCTCCTGCTGGATCCTCTATTTCATCACCAATGCCTCCACCTGCACGTACTCCAACGTACATGTGAAACATGTAGCACTAAAAAACATAAAACAAAGGGATGAGAAGTTTGACTGCATCTAAAAGTGAAAATACCCACTGCTACAAACTGAGTAATTGGCGGATCCCGTCTATAGTCTAGCAGCTATACTACGTCAAGTCCTCTTTTTCTCCCCTCTGAGACTATGTGTATTTCCAAGGGAGGCGGACTGTTGGTGGGCAGCTGAAGCTGCAGTATTTCATGTTCTGTTACTATGTAGCAGTTCCAAAAGATCAAAGCTTCAAACACCCCAAGCCCAGCTGCACATCATGGTTCAGGTACAATCATTTCAGTACTGCGCAATAGCAAACACCTTTACCACCACAGCCATCTCCTTTGCCATTTCCCTAGCTCAAAAGTGAATTACTTCACCCATCTTTGGTGTTTCAAAGAAAAATTAAAACAAAACAAAAACAAACAAAAAACCTTTGAGAATGTTTGTGCAGGGGACAGGAAAATGATGGAAAAGTCTGAGACATGCTATAAAACTGTGACGTGAAAAGTATTATAATAGATCTCTCAGTTTAGTTATGGGGGGTGCTGACAATGCAAAATTTCCAGTTGATCATGCTATAATTTAATAGAAAACTATGATATCACTCCTAAAGTTCTGGAGCAGGAGATTGGTTCTTTTTCTTTACAGAAGAAAAATTTTTTTGTAAAAAATACAGGTCCAGGGTTCTTACTGTATCAAAAAGTAGTGATGAGAATAACAACAACTCCTAAAACCTAATAAAAAAAATCCATTATTTTACTTCTATGCCACACTTACTCCAAAATCCCCTATATAAGAAACTGATATAGCAACATACAACGCTGAGTGACCACGGGCTGAAAAACATAACAATTTTTAGAGATAGTTTCTATTTCACCATTGAAGGTCAGTCATTATTTAATGAATAAATGTAGTGTTAGTTATCTAAGAAGTTTTAAAAGTTATTTTTCTATTTCTAAAAATAAAAATAAAAGTACAGAAAAAATATTTTTATTTTTTAACATCGCATTGCAAGTCTTACTGCTTTTACAGAAAATGTCCTAATTTTGTAGTATATCACGTTATTCTAACTCATTCCTGTCCGATACTACATACTGCTATGCAATAATAACACTATTATTACACTTTCTGTAAGTGTATTTTAAGAGAATTACAGAGTAGATCAGGTCAGAAGGGACTTCAGGAGGTCTCTGGTCCAAATCCTAGTCCCAGCAGGGTCCACTACAAGCTTTGATAAAATTGCTCTGGGCATTATCCAGTCAGGTTGTTACAACCTTCTAAGGATGCACAACCTCCCTGAGCAGCTTGACCCACTGCTTGGCTGTCCTCAGTCAGAACAACTTTACCCACTTTATGTCCATGGTGTCTTCCTATGCAGTGCTGTAAAGAGCCTGGATTTGTCTTCCCAATAACCTCTGCAGGCACTGGGGAGCTGTTCTTATACACCCCCACACACACTCTACACACACTCTACACACACACAGAGGTTTCTCTTCTTTGGACCAAACAAGCAACAATTCCCTCAGCATCTGACAACTTAACAGCCCTCTGCTGATTTATGTTCTGGTTTGCCTATGTCTTTCTCGTACTGAATGTCCCAAACTGCACAAAAAAATAGTCATACTAGTCTGCTTCCAGCGTGTACCTAATTACTGGGTTTTTAAATGCTGTCAGTTCCCTGGAAGTGATTCATATTGCATAACATACTGAAATATATTTAACTTGGGGTACTTGATTGCTCTTAGAAGGCCATAAATGGCAATGCATTTTAGAAATTCTTCGTGATTTAAGCTCTACCTACCATCCAAAATGGTAAAGCCTGGCACTGTCTCAGTAAGTCCAAAATAATTTTCAGTGGTTCTGAGCACAGGAGACATTTCAGTAACAAAATTGCCAATTGAAGATAATCATGGCAATTCATGCTAAGGGAAATTGAAGGATTTCCAAGCTTAAACAAGTATTTCAGTAACTAAATTTCTTCTGAAAGTCCTTGTCTATAAACTGACAATCCTCCTGAATGGCCCACAGAAACTAAAAATTCAGAAGTACTGCCCTTTGACTCAGCTCAACTTCACAGCTTGCAGTTGTTTTTCATTTTCTGAGAGATTACAGTGAAAAATATCATCACATTTCTTCTACTCATTTATAGATGTGTTTAACACATACAGGGTATATCTAGTTATTAGGGATGATCATTAAATTTCTTCCTTTGCCTTCAATTATAGTCTTTATTGTTGCTGGATAATAACACATCTGTAAGAATAGGAATTACCAGAAGGTCAGGACAGAAACATAACAGTTTAAAAAAAATCCAGAAAGCAAAATAAGACTTACTGTTAGCATGTCATCACATTTCATGTCTGGCATATCACCATCTTCACTCTTATTGTAGAACTTGCGAAAAAAATTGAATGCCACTACTGTATACAAGTATACTACTACTGCCAGTAAACCCACTGTTAAGACAAGCTGGAAAACAAAATTATAGAGTGGGTATAACATCACCACAAAATTATGCTATAAAATTTTCTTTGCTGAAGAGAAGGACAGTAACAATAATCTATATGTACTAGCAGAAGGCAAACTTTCTTTACTTTGTCTCTGCATGTCTTTATAATATCTGGTAATAGATAGGCATATTTTCACACAAAGATTGTGCATTTCACCTGTTTTATTTTGAAGGAAAATTAAACACAATTACAAAGACAAATCTTGCAAAATCTAGTGGATACATACACAATGAAACAATCCATTAGACCCACATAATCAGACAAAAATATCTGAAAGTTTACTACCTAATAGTAATGGTACTACTTTTAATATCACCTATTAAATAATTGCAATATAGTATTTTTACCAATTTAATACTGAAATGATTTTGTTTACATCTATTAAACACCAAATATGTTCCTAATATTTTAATATCTACTTCAGAGAAGCAGCAACAAAGACCCCACTGCTCAACAGCAGATCATTAAAATTTTGCCTTGAGCTTTATAGAAAACAGCTGGAGGTGAACTGTAATATTCTGCAAAATGATATTTCACTTGCATAGCTGCCAGACCTAAAAAGTACCTTATCATAAATAATGCCTCCTTACTTCAGAGACAATTTGCTAAAACTTCAGGACTATTTTTAAAATGCAGAATACTTCTGCCTTCTATTTCAGGTGCAGACTGATTTTTTTTTTATTGCTTTTTTGTTCTTTTAAGAAAACAGAATTAAGCATTTAATAAATTCCGTTATTTAAAAGGCAAAGGATGCAGTATGCTGATTTCTATAACTTTTCAAGACATAGTTTATGTTGTACTCATGAAAATTAAGTTTGCCATATAAATTAAAACAAATAACAGTTTGTCAAGGGAAGTTCATACTTAAGTCTTCTCCATGTGCTTCACTAGCTGTTTTAAAATATGTAGTGTGCATATTTAAACGCGTATTACTTCCTAAGAAGTATTGACAAGGATAGTGCATTTGAAGGCCAAATTAAATTAAATCAATCAACCTTTGCACTTATAGAAAATCAATGCTAATGATTTTATGTTTCTCCAGTAACAAACTTGCTTAAAACAAAAATGAATAAAAGCAAAAAACCCATAAATATCATGCTACTAATGAATTTGGAAATGGCACTCACCACCAGAATTCTAAAGCACCTACACTGTATTAAGCGAGAACCGAAGTCCCATCTTACAATAGCACATTAGTACACACAACAGAGAAGACCTTTATGTTACCATTCCCTGCCCACTTGAATAAGAATTATATAAACTGTCTTACTGGAAGATCTAAGCAGACAAAGGATGGGATTTTTTCATCATTAAAAATTGTTTACAAAAGTCTTTTGAACTAGGAAGGCCATCAGTCTTGGGGAACACTAAGTCACAGGTTACATTAATTATCATTTCTACAACAGATCTCAGTAGATGAAAAACCTTAGTTATTTTATTTAATTCAGAAATGCAATTTCAGACTTTATAGCTTCTTTAAGAAAAGAGTTCTTATCGTCAAAGAGCTGAGTTTCTCAAACAGTTCTCTAGCAGAAAGAGTAATTGCGTCTCAACTGGACGTTTCTTCAGACAAATCACGAAAAAAAATCAGAGACTGTCAGTCATGCATGCTAGTCATGTTTTCTTATGTTTATAACTTCCATTGCCTAGTTTCCCCATTAACCCAAGTTCTACAATTCATGATGAAAGAACAATTCTGTTGTCAATCTGTAGAGATGCTGATTAAAGTCATGAAGTGATCTTTCCTGTGTACTCCTTAAGGAGAAAAGCCGAAAAGAGATGACAGTTGATACCTGTTTGCCATTGTGGGTCACTGAAGACAGTATAGTTCGTAACGTCTTGAATCCCATTGCAATGTCAAGGAGATGAGCAGCAAAGAAAAAATTGTTGTAATGGCCAAGGACTGACATGGTCATGTACCACGCTAGGTAAAGGAAAGACTAGCAGAAAAAACAAGTACATCACAAAATAAAACTCATGACTATCAACTTTAGCTGAATTCAAAACACTAAGCAAAGTTAGAAATTGCTTGAGTCTGCTTTACTTTAAATAGGAAACAATTTCTCTGTTTTCCATGGAAATTGCTAGAGTTCTTTGAGAATTTTCTCCTTTTGCAAAAATATTAAATCAGCAATTACAGAGTTCACAAGACGTGGTAAAAATTTACATATTCTATATTTTCATTTGCAGAAACTAATTTTGAAATTGCTAAACCCCTATTTGTTAATGTTTCTAATGTAAAAAGTTTTTTCTTATTTAAATGATTCTTTGTTTATGGATTTCTTAATAATTACATTAAAATATTAAAGCCCTAAAGTTTAAGGTGGTTAATGACAAATGCAGGACTCTGAGAGCAACAAAAAGAATTTATCATTAATTCAAACTACTAAAACTACTACTTAAACAAGCAAGTATTATTCAAGCAGTTTACCAATTATTACTGCAGATGTTTATTGCTTCTTTTCCTCTATCACTTAATTTTTATTGGACTTAGAGACAAGTACATACTTTTAAGACAAATGACAGTCGCTCCCTTAGAAAAAAAAAAATAATCCTGAACAAATTCTAACTCTTTACAGATCGTGCTGTCTGTAGACCTAGGGACTTATTGATCCACACTTCGCAGCTGAAGTCAGATTGCACTTTCATTCTCTGTCAGTCCTAATGCCAAAACTGTTTTTTCCCCATCCATTTTTCCACCAGTTAAATAAGCTGAGTCAGGCAAGCAATAATCCTAAGACTATTAATAATAATATTGTGTATGACTCCTTAAACTGCAACATATTTTAGTAGTCTTGTTTATCATTCCTTTATTTGTTATTTTTAAAGACTATTTTTTTCAAATTATTAAAACCATCAGCCTTATTCTGTGTCACATCCTACTACCACTTTAGGTGATACAAATTTTAGCAGTTCCACATACATTAACTATACCAATCTGACTGTGCTCCAGGAATATTCAAGAGTTCATAAAGTTTATGCACAATATGAAAACAACAATTAGAATTTATATAGTAAGTTTTCTAATTCCACAGTGCAGTGCTTGCTCATTGCTCCTGCATAAAGTATATCAGAAGAGGGGTGGGAAATGACTGAGGTTCTATAACTAGTATCTGTGTAACTGGGAAGAAAAGATTTTAGCAAAGTCTTTTTAAGCCTCCAAGATTTTCTTTACCCATGTAGTAAATTAAATACAACCCAGAGTATTTCTCACCTCCCTTTGAAGCACATTGGGTTAACAAGCACATATTGCTTTTTAGGTGAATACATACATATGTATACATATATATACACACTAATAAACTTACATTATCAGTGAAAACAACTCCTAATTTCCACATCTGATACTTAACATCAATGGAATTTAGCCTGTAAAAATAAAGACATTGCATTTTATATCAAAACACAATCTGTAGGAAGTGTATCGTCATATAAACAGAGGAGACAACTGTTGATCTATTTCTTCAAAAGCTGAAATATATCAGAACCTTGTTCTAATTCACACTTTATTCTGGAATGGGCCTGTCCAGAAAAAAAAAAAAGCTGAAAAACAAATTAATAAATACTGGTTTGGATTCATCAGACCTAATGCTGCTTGATATTTACAATGTCATCACATACGAGTGACATGAACTGTCTTTATACTCCACGGAGAAAAAAGATACTTTATTTTTTTAAATGTCACTCATCTAAGCCTAGAGCAGGTGTCAAAAAAGGTCAGAGAATTTGCACCCCAAAATGCCAATTCTTTACCATTAATTATGACAGCATGCCTCGGGTGATATAATTAGATGATATTAAAAACAGACAAAGTGAGGTGAAATGAATCTCAAAGCTTGTGTCCTTTGCTTTTCCCACTGATATCAGGAAAAAATATGAATGAAAGAGAAATGTGTATTAAAAGCCTTTGCAGAAAAGGACCTGGCATTCTTGGTGGACAGTAAGCCAAATATAAGTCAGCAATGCACCCTCACTGCAAAGAAGGCAAATGGTACCCTGCGCTGCATGAGGAGGAGCGTTGCCAGCAGATCAAGGGAGGTGATCCTTCCCCTCTAACTCAGCACTGGGTCCAGGCCTGGGTTCCCAGCTTCTTCCACAGTTCTGTTATATTAGGTTTGCTATATTAGCCAGTTAGCCTCTTCTACTGCTGTCCTCTCTTCAACAAACTTTCCTGTTGTACAGACTGATATTACAAACTATTCTCCCCAATTTTTCCCTTGCATTTCTTTTATTAATACTATTAGGTATTAATTCTCCTCTATCAATACAAAATGCCTCAACTTTAGGCTACGTATTTTGCGCTACAGTTAAACCTATTAATTTGTCTAAAGCATTTTTTCCCCCTCTTTACAACTATTTTACCAAATAAGGCGTATACCATTTTCCTTGTAACTATCTTGTCCTCTCTAGGTTTTGATTTTTTCTTTTTGGAAAGGTTTGGATCATCTGTATTATATTGACGCACACAAAAAAATTCGAAACCTGGATCACAATTCAGGAACTAATATAAATAATAGCATGAAAAATTACATCCGTCCTACTTTTATCCTTAAAATGTGAGTGAATTCAGTGTTCCTGAAAGAGAACAGTTTTTGACAATGACTAAACAAGCAGAAATAATGCTGGCACGTGTCATACACCTGCCATAAAAGAAAGCACGTAGTACTCCTGTGCCAGGTATTTAGGTGGAATTGCATGAGGCTGTAGATGGAATATCAAGAGTTAAACTCTGGTCAATCAAGGTCTGATTTCCAAAACTCTTACTTGCATAGCCAGAGCCATTAACCACATAAAAGCATTATTTGAATAAGTTTTATTTGATATCATACTCACAAAGAATACTTGTCATCAAAATATCAATCTCCTACTTGCATTATATGCACCAGTATTTAGTCTTTAACACAAATGAAAATTAACACCACTTTTACACATGAAAATAGAAGTCAAAAGACTCAAGTTGAACCTCCTGTATAATAGTATAAACATTACGTAGATAAAAGGGGAGTTACTGTAACTGAAAAAAAACAAAACAAAACCAAACATTGAATCAAGCTTAGATCAAGACTCTACTCCAAATAGCCTACAACCTATTTTAATTAAGAATTAATTTTTCCTTCTGAAGTTCATTAGTCTACTTGAACAAAAAGGGAAAAGTAGAAGAAATGTAGTGAAATTCTTCTGACTTATGAAAGATTTGACCTTTACTCTCAAATTTAAATATGGCAGATATTTCATATATACATCTTACTTCTATGCAGAAAACACTTAGTTGATACAGTAACTCATTTAGGGTCACTTTTTTTACCCTTTATTCACAGTGAATTATACTTTTCTGCCTTCACTGAACTTCCACAAGACTATACATTCAGCTCAGAGCAGGTAAAAGAGCACAGTTGTATTATTAATGCTCTGTAAAGACAAAAATGACATAAGCACAGAGACTAAAGGTGAGTTCTAAAGTCTGTTATCTAGGTAAACAAAATTCATCAGACTTTAATTTTCTTTTTTACCATTTCACTTGTTTTTTTTTTTTTTACCTGTGCAAAAATAACAAATGACTAGGTTAATAAATCTAAATCTTCTCATAAGGTGGCACAAAGCTGTTTTAAAGAATGAGAGTTGATCACAGTTTACTAGGCACGTTGATGGCACGGTCAGCAATTCATTTTGCTTCATTATTCCCTTCTGTAGAAACTAAAGCCTAAGGTTTCACCTGAGTTTCTTCCATGGTGACTCAGGCCATAGTCATTGTGTTACATTTACCGTCTGATTAGGATTGCAGGGGTGATATTTGTACAACAAACTACATACACTAGAGAAATAAAAGCTGTGAGGGTTTTCTCTAACGGGCTTTCAAGTTTGCAGTGGTGGAAAGATACACCCATAATAAAATTCATATCTTGAAAGAAATTATTAGAATCATGCTAGTCCCAAAGGTCCCCAAACTGTGCTATGCCTCAGGTACCACAGAGTCAAAGATAAATCTATCATGCTGCCATTTAATCAAAGCTATGAATGCTTCCTGAACAATCAAACAGCTTCTCCAACAGCAGTCTAGCACAGCTAAGAGCTGCTGATACTGTTTTTGTCATCCCCAAGCTATAAAATTTTCTAGCCCCAATTCTGAGTTATTAAATAAATCAGAATTAATAAAAAACTCTGTCTTATAAGAAAAAAGAAAAGGTTAAGAATGGTAGGAACAGTTTCTCATACTGTTCAATAACATATTCAGGTGGTAAAATGAACGAAAACATGTTGAAATTTATTTCTGAAAATATTATTGCAGCAAGTTCATTTCTTTATTCTCATCCAATACCCCTCAGTTCTAATGCCAGACATACTCTTGTGACTACATTCCATCTATTTATATGTTCAAATATATATATATATTTGTCTTATATATGAAACACTATGGACAGGACTGCTTATGGACAGTCAGAATACTCTCTCAGGAAATGGCAAAAAACCCCAGCACCTGGGGAACCCATCCCTAGTCTATTTAATTAGGTGATTTTATATCATACAAACAGCAACAGCTGTAGAGCTCCTAAAAATAATGTGAATACTGACCTATATGGAAAAAGGAACTGTTCATTTTTCCATATCTTCACTTCTTAAAAATAAGAATGATAAGGATAGCAAAGCAATAAAAACATGCACAATACTGCATTCTCTTGTTTATTGCTGATCACTGTCTTGATCAAGTAGCTCAAAGACCACAGAACAACAGTTAGGAAGGTAAAGAGACCGAGAGGAAATCCTCACTATAACAACACCTCTGATAAATAACTTTCATATTTGTGTCTTTCATATTATTCTCTCAAATACACTTCACCCATGCTGCAGCTAGTTTAACATCATCCACCTTAGAGATGAAACTTATTGAATGGAAAAAAAGAGTGCACTGTCTCAGTCCCAGCATACAAATTTTAACTGTCTTTACTGTCTAATCTACAGTGAAGCTCCAAAGGCATCATCCTCCTTAGCTGGTTATATTTAAATAATACTGCAATATATAAAATTAATTATTTTAGTACATATTTCTCAACTTAGATACACATATTTTAAAAAATGCTCATGACTGCATCCACAAGCTGAATGGCTATTCCAGAGTTAAAATATAACAGTACACTGAGCATTTTTTATGCAGCAGTCTATCAGTGGGATGGGCAGGAGCTTCTGAAGGAACATGGCCACTTGCAAGTAGAGTGCTCTGAGCCCCTTGCAGAAAGAGAGATGGAAGACGATCCCAGGTTGTTTGCCCATAGGAAAGGGCAGAAACTGAAGGAGCTAGGGGTCAAAGAGTCAGAAGAAAAACCTGGTTCATTTGTATTGAGAATGGAAATGCTACATTTTCCATTTCCCTTCTATGTTGAGAGAGACATAGGTATCTGGTCTGGCCTTAGTCTGGACCACCTTGTGCTGGCACATGCAGAAGCAGAGGCACAAGAATTGGGATCTATACCAGGTCATATTATTCTCCACTTTTTTTGTCTTGAAGAGGTGCAGTAAAGGTTCAGCTCCAATGCTTTTCCCACCTCTCTCTTCATTACACTGTGAATAGATTTCAAATGTTAAATCTGGAATTTGTCTAAATTTTAGTAGCTTCACTAGTGTTCATTTTTGAAACTGGTAAATAGGTAAATACATTACCTTCCTGAAGCACATGCATTTTATATAAATGGTTCTGTAAATTTCTGTCATAGTTGTTTATTTTCCCAAAGCATATTCATGTCTTATAAGTATGGAATGATTTCTCTAGGGAGAACATGAAATATGGATGAGGTCGTAATTTTTTTTTTTAATGGAGTAGTTTTAATGGAGTATATGGTAGCAGTGTGGTAAAAAACTGGCATCCTTCAGGACTGATTCTGAATTCAGGATTTCATCAGCCTTCTCCAACTGCTTCATTTAGTCTGCTTTTTCAAGAGTATTCACAAAAACTTTATTTGAAATTTCTTCAAAATATGAGTCGTGAGCACATAGAGAAGAAAAAGTAGTTTCATTTTCTTTTTATTCCAATAATAGAAGTAATATAAATCAATTTTTTTCGCCCTAAACTCAAGTGTGGGTCCTATTATAAATCAGCAGATAAGAAAGTATTCTGGAAAGTACTTCTCCCACAATATTAAATTTTATTTAGTATTGCAACGTCACAGAGTTCTGGGGCCTTAACACTGCACCTGACTGATTAGATGGACTCCAGGTTTATTTATCCATCTTTAAAAGAAATGGATATTAAAGTTCACATTTTTACAAAAATCAGCTCACGCCTTCCATGCAATTCATATCTACCAGTGGTCCCACTGTCTATCTCATATAATCCTTACAAACTCATTGATAAAATGTTGCTTTTAAAGAAAATTATAAATAAACCTTTACACTATAATCTTTGTAGCATTAAAAGTCTATCTGTTAAAATACATTCTATTTAGTATCTTTTTTTTATAACACAATTTTTATTTTTGCTGTGCTTTACAAAAACTTAGGATGTCCCTCCCCCAAGACAGAAAAGGAATGGAATTACCCTGAATTTCCAGGGGCTTTTTTTTCAGGTCTGTCTCTCAGATAGGCAAATACATAGTTCAGGGAAAACAAATTATAAAAAAATGTGAAGACTAATCATCCATATTCCTACATGTTACTGTCACTATCACTAAAATTTATTCCATTGTCACTTACAATCAGAACACACAGTGCTGATTTTGCCCGTTCCTTCCATTTGAGCTAAACTCAGAGAACTATGAAAATGAGTTTCCAGCCCAGCTGTAATGACACTATCAAAACAGTGGGAATGTGATGCATTCAGCAGCTGTACACTAAACTAAATCATACCCAACAGTAGAGTCCTGCATTTATGTCCTGCATATATAACGGAATGAATTCACTATACCATTCAATTTAGGAATTTATTTATCTTATATAGCTATATATAAAAGAGCAACAAGAAAAGTCAAAGCTGAATGACAAACCTTGAATGATTGATTTTAACTTACAAAAAACCCCAGAAAGAAAGAAAAAAATCCAAACAACAACAGAAAAAACAATTACACAAACCAGAGGCAAATGCTTACACAGCAGATAAGGAGCTGTCCTTCTTTGGTTTCTTCTTTTCCCGAGCATCACTAAAATCGAGAGCAGCTTTGTCCATTCCCAGTAACTCACTGATCCTGTCACGGCCATAGAACTCACCGTATTTATCCATGACCTAAAGTGAGGAGGAATATTTGAGAAAATCATTTGGGTAGACCAGCTGGATTTTAGTCTGGTTTCTGAAGACAAGAGATATAAATATACAGTATTTTTCATCTGTTTGTTTCCATCTGTCTATTATATCAGTCACTATTCTTCCTTCATTGCTCAACTGCAATCAATTCAATAGAGGCAAGAAGTCAGTGTCAAAGATGTGCCTACTTATTTAATGAAATCAGGAAGTGGAAAGAAAACAAGCAGAAGGAGAATAACTAAATCAGTATCATCACTGACAGAAAAACATACACTGCGAGGTCACATGTGAAAAGCTCTGATCAAAATAAGATTTTCCAAAGACAGTATTTGATCCTTATTAGTTATTCCTTTTAAGAAAAAATAAAATTTAAAAGCCCCATATTTTTTCAATTTAAAAAGGTGTTTTAAGTAACTTGATTTGGAATTTTGGAATTTTTTTTGTTTCAGTATTTCACATGGAAATATTAATGAAAAATGTCCTCATTTATTAACTGCCTCCACTGCAGAATTTTCTGATCCTATTTTTGTTAATAATGCAACAAAACTGTGAAGACATAGAATATGAAGAAATCAAATGACCTTGAACAGAGAGTTACAGCTAAAAATGATTTTCAGTGAATTCAAACCATCCTCCATCTGTTTCTTAGAAAATTTAACACATTTCATTAGAAACTTTTCTGGAACTAAACATTTACTTGCCCTCATTCTCCACGAAAAAACAGCTCCTTCCTAAATATTATCTGTCTAATTTTCAAAAGAATACTCAAATCATACAAAATTTCAGATAACGAAATCATAACTGACTGACTCCTGTAGGTTAGGTATTATTTTAGGAGCTTTCTAATAAGCAATGCTTTAAATTTTTATCGACATTTTTGCAGATTTTTAGAGAAAAGCATATTTTGTCATATGCCTGAAGTAAACAGTGCTTCATGACTGTGGATCATTCAGTAGGGATTTAAGTATGTAAATATATAAATATCTATATAAGGGAAAACATGCTTTGCAAAATACTGCAGATCAGTTCTTCAGTCAAAGATAAAGTAACAGATCTTCCACACAATTTATACCCACGCAACCTTCCTTGACCTACTACATTGACAGAAGCAATCTAGAATTTTAACTTCTTTCTTGAATACTCTGTGCAAGCTATTCCCTCCTATTTGCTTGGATATACAGGTAGAAATATGTATCTAACAACAAATACGAGACAAAATACTTCACAAAAAACACTTCAACAACAAAAAGAATACACAACTCAAAGCATTTTTGAGTCAGGGTGACCTAAAACTGTAGAGAAGCAGAAGAGCTACTAGTATTTAAAAATGTTTCCAAAAGTGTGATTCAAAATTGACATTAAATGGTGTGAAGGAGGGAAAAATCTGATCCAACAACATCAACACCCTCTTTTTCAATCTTGACCAAATGCACTAGGAAGATTATTATTCTTGAAAACTATGGTATGTACGTACACAACATTTATTTTCTAAGAGTAAGTCTAGAAAACATGTGATATAAGCTTTGTAAGAAATGACAATTAACAGTATCTGCTTAGGGAGGACTATTTCTGAGAGAGAGAGGTTTTGAGATTATGTGATAAAAGCTCATCTGCACACACACACAATGGACCACAAAGAAACAATGGTTGGGGAGAGGCCAAAAAATCCCCTGCCCTGCTACTCCCACGGCCACCACAGGAGTCATGAGTCCATTACAGACCAAACTCCTCAAGCCTAGGGGAGCACACGGGCACAAAAGCCCCTGCCCCCTTGGCAGGAATCCAAATTATAGACTCCCGGTGAAGGTGTCCACCTCGCCTTGTCCCTCCCAGGTTTGTCCCAGGAAAGCTTCAGCCCCAATGTGTCCAGGAGTGAAACCATCACGATGAGTCTTTTGGAGTAGCTCTCCAGATCATCTTTCAGAGTAAGAGGGTTACTGCCAAGTGACTGAAGTGGGGAAAGGGGTTCTGTTTTGTTTTATCTTTCACTTTTAGGGAAAGGAGTGCTGTTTCATTTGTTTCATCTTTTTTTTTTTTTTCTTCTCTTCTTTGAAAGAAACTAGATGTAACTCAGAGCTGTAAATAACAGAAGAGCTGTTGTTCGAAATCAAGGACTCTTCTAACCTCATTCTTGTGCAAATTACCTTGAAAGGGAAACTGAAGGAAGATAAGGTCTGCGACTGGAGTCTAGTAGTCTGGCGTGATGCCTAGAGGAGCAGAGCATGCGCAGTAGAAACGGGTGAAAAGTTCGCAGACAATGAAGACCCCAGAGCGCCGTGCGCTTCCAAGAGAAGGCAAAGATGGACATTTGCACGCATGAGAAGATGGACATTTGCATGCGAAACGGGATAGTCATACATATGAATAGGCATGTGATGTAATCTCATGAATATGTAAACTCCATGATCATAAAAAGAGACGCTGGAGAATAATCGAGCTGTGCACTGATTTTGGAAAGGAGGCGGTGCACCCAGCACTGAATAAAAGTATACCAACTTTACAAGCCTAAAGTTTGTAGAGTTCTGGTTTTCCAAGAAACACAAGTGATGTGGGATACATTATGGGATGGCAAAAGAAGACAATTTGTGGATTGCACAGATGTTACAGGGATGGATGTCATAGGGTCATGATCATAAAAAGAGACGCTGGAGAATAATCGAGCTGTGCACTGATTTTGGAAAGGAGGCGGTGCACCCAGCACTGAATAAAAGTATACCAACTTTACAAGCCTAAAGTTTGTAGAGTTCTGGTTTTCCAAGAAACACAAGTGATGTGGGATACATTATGGGATGGCAAAAGAAGACAATTTGTGGATTGCACAGATGTTACAGGGATGGATGTCATAGGGTATGTTACATGTCATAGGATGTTATATGGAGGAAACGAAGGTAGGAAAAGGGATGGATTTAGGAGATTTGGGGAGGAAGAAGTGTGGGAAAATAGAGTGGTAAGGGACAAAAAGGACCAGATGCATGCTGGTCAGTTGTATATAGTTTGCTGATCAGGACAGTTGTCTGACTATGCCCTGTGCCTGGACATCTCAATCTGTCCTATCTTATTACCAAATTCCTTTCTAACCTTCTTCGGGGTGAGGAACTTCCTATTTTGTGTGCATGAGGTAAATACATTAACACACACAGACAAAACAATTTACATATGTTGCAATATACATACAAGTGTACACAGAAATTCTCCATAAAGCTTCATGAATGTATTTACATGCTGTATGTAGAAAAAGTTTGAAAGAATAACTACCCAAACCACACAAAATAGTTGTAAGCATGAGGTAAGGAATTCTGTGTATTTTAAAATGGTAAATATGGAAACTGAATACTGAATCAAAGTTATATTTCAAAGAAGTATAGTCCACATTAATTCAAATATGAAAAAAACATGCATTAAAAATTTTAATTTCATCTATATTTTTAAAAATAAGTCCTACCTTTCTTTTCACAAATTTGTCCCAATAGTTATTTGGAAAAGACCTGAAAAACACAAATAAACAAGATTACATTTTCAGAGATCATGAAAAGATGCAGTGGTTACTCAGATGTCACAGAAATTACATACTGATTTTCGATCTAAGAGGCTTTTTGTTGTTGCTATTGCCAGTTATCCATTTGTGAAGTCATTGGAATGAAAGTTGCCAAATGACGTTCAGCCTGCCACGTTAAAGTGTCTGGGAAAGAG
>NW_010392730.1:35158-48552 GCF_000710305.1 Buceros rhinoceros silvestris
GCAGAGCCAATGCCTGCAGGCAGGGTTCTAAAGCAGTTGGATCACACAGTGTCATCAGGCAGAGTCGGGACTTATTAAATATGTTCCTAAAGGAGAGCCCTCAAGATTGTCCCCGTACACGAAAAGGATGCAAAGCACAGTTCACTCTTGAACTGAAAGAAATATACAATCATCACTGTGCCTGACAAAAGTTCATTGCAATGTTTTTTTTTTCTTTTACGGAACAGAAATAATATTAAAGCAAAAACCTGAGAATGAGTAAGATTAAAAAGCAATAGTAAGTATTAGCATAACAGGTGCCTGAAATATTTTGTGTATGCTTACTAGAAATATATCCCTTACGATAGTTTATTTCAGACAAGCTTGATGATCAACTACATAATTGTGGAGATTGAAGAACAATTCCTGGAAAAGCTATAAAGAGACAGAGTAGGTAAAAACTCACTGTGTATTGATTACAAGTCTATCCCACTGTCCCTTAATATCATCTTCTGAAGGCTGTTCAGTTATATACAGTCCATCGAATTCCAATTTCCTTGCCACTTCCTTTTCTCTCTTAAAAATAACCAGTGGAACCTGCAGTTGAAAAAAAATCAGGAATTATTTAAAATGCACTGCCACATCTGCGAGTTCTTAAGAAAAGTTGGTTGTCAAGAAAAATTAAGTATGAAAGCTGAACAAAGCAAGAATAGTATTTAAAAGAATTAAAAGACTTCACAATTGCCTGGAACACTGCAAACCTACAGCATCTATAGACACGCAAGGACCGGGTCATTCAGAATCACATAACGACACAGTCGTACCACACAGTTGTAAAAAGATGGTAAAAAACCAAAACGTTTCACAGTTGGAAGCAAAGTGGTTTCACAGCAGAGAGCCAAGAAAGGCTGGAGGCAGTTAAAAGGTAAATTTTTAAATCACATTCACATTCCCTATGCTTGATTTGTGCTCTGTAATTCTTTGCCTTCAGCTGAGACACCTGAGCAGTAAAGATCAGACTTTACCCTCAACTCTCTTCCACCATCTGGATGACATTCAAAGGTACACTCTGAGAAGGCAGATCTAACTAGTGGTCGCAGTGAGTGGACTTTTCTTAGGAATCTGTAACCAACAAAAAAGAAACCCTGACCAAAAAAAGAAAAAACCCCAAACCTGCCAAAACACTACCACCAGGGTGTATAAGTAGGTACCCCCTGTAGACACAACATGCAACAGTGGCAGTCCAAAATGCTGCATGCTCTTCAAATGCTCCACTTGACAGACGAGTAATACAGACACTGTCACCTAGCTTCCTCTAGCCATGTACATTCACAGCTTGTCTTTGACAGCCACAAGCAGCTTCTGATACAGGTTACTGCTGTAAGCGTCTAGCTGATATGGTAATGGTGCTAATGCTGATGCTGTGTCAGCTCAGCAAAAAAGGCTCTGGCCTGTAACTTCCTAAATTCACGCATCACCCAACAGACAATTTCTGTGTATGCTACAAGAATAATGTTTCTTTACACGTTCCGGCAACAGCTTAAGCAAAGTTGCTATGACTTTGTTCCAATATATACCACTCAATGGATAAAAAAGTTGGGATCTAGAAGAAAAAACAATGCTTATTTTTTCTTACTTTCAAACAGTAATACCCTATGATGCAGAAGAATGAGATGACTGTGTGCAGGATGGCCAAAATCCGCAGCGTGGGCTCCATGTAGCCGCTGCTTTCTTCCAGGACATAATGCACTGCAATGACTCTCTCGTTATCACTTTCCAGGCTGTTCAACTTGGTACTTTCACTAGCAGATACCACAGGAACTTCCTTTTCTTCTGTCACAGCGGAGGTGGAGACCTATTTAAATCAATTAATCTTGATATTACAGTTGCATTCTCTTGAAAGGAACTTTACAGTACTACAATCAAGAAGTATTACTGAAAACAGTGATACCAAGGACATGAAAGAAAAGAAATTTTTGCATAAAAATGTTCACAGAGAATACCTCTCAGAGACCCTTTCATCCTGCTACACCAATCTGTGACAGTATTCATTTTTAATTTTTTTTTTTTCACTCTCCGCTCACAGTACCAAATTTGGGCCGTGCTGAATTTTATCATCTCGAATTCAAGAAAGGGCATAGCCCTCTCAGAAGAAACGCAGTCAACTCACGACATTCCCACATATAGTCTTTACCAGCTGGGCTCTGCCGGAAACTGATTCAAACCTAAAGACTCTAGAGTTGCACTGACAATACTAAAAGTCTTGAGAAAGATCAGTGATATCTTAGGCAGCTTAAGATGATGTGACCTCTCCTTGCTGTACACACCTGAATATTTTTCAGAATACCATTTAAAAAGTTGCATTTTGACAAGTTTACCTTATAGAAAAGCAGGATGAAGTTGATGGCAAAAGCAACAAACAATGCCAACATCCTCATGTTATAAAAGTTTCGTGCAAAATAATTCTGAAAATAGAAACAGAATATAAATACCACAATCATTATTAGGTTGTTGCATGGGGTTTTTTTGTTTCTTACTCCTATGGAGCTTTTTAATAGAACTATAAATAGGAAGAAAAAAGAAAAATCAAACATTTTGAGTGATATATTGTACCATTTCTCTCCTACTCCATATGTCAAATAACGGATAAAGGACCTTTTGTTTCACTGCACGCAGAAAGAGATGACGAATTTCTAATTGCCTCTTACATCTTTTGTGTTATCCTCTCAACACCCTTAAAAACAACAGACATGACAATGTCAGTGTAATAGTAATACAGAAACCTCCATCTTCCCTGTACCTCAAAACTCTTGCATACAAATTGTCTGCATATAAGTTTATTTTAAATCTTTTTCTATTCCAAAATCAATTGCATTTTTACCAGATCAGCAAAAAGTTCATCTGTGACCTAAGTACTATGAGTAGAAAGCTTCTCTCACATTATGATGCTATCGAAAGTATAGCAGAAATGTACCTTTTCCCTTCCTGACAATTTACAAATCTTTCTACACACATTTTGCATTTTGAATGCTTTAACTCTCACATGAGAATTCCTCCGTTTTTCATTCCCAACCATAGATTAGTGAATACTATTAGTGAATTATTAAATGAGACTATAAGAAGAAAAATGAAATTAAATTTGGATGACTGCTATATGATTAGACTAAAAAATGAATCTGAGTTCAAAAGCAAATCTTAAACACCTAATTCCTTGTTAAGACTGTGACTGCAGTTTTGTTGGTTTGCTGTGTGACTCACATCAGAAGTCCCTACACAATATCTACTAGATATATAGCAAGAGTGTATTTCTCTTTGCTTTGCATTTCACAGTAGCCTCACAGAATATGTGTGGAATCTCCTAGTCAATAAAAGCATGGATTTTAAATAGTTCTACAGCAAACTCAAGGATATAATGTTTTACTGAGATACTCTCAGATACACTTATACTATTTTACTTAGTCTTATTTTTCACAGGTTTTGAGAGGTTTCTCAAATAATAATTCGCCATTTCACAGAAAAATCTGTGATAACTCTTCTTACGACTTTAAGGCTAAGCATTGTATCTTATTAAATTCTTCTTAAGGAGAATTTGGGGAAAGACAAATCCTACAGGCTCACAAGCTGCTGTGAAAATTTGGGACATTTTATTAACATAAAAAGGCAATAATTGTCTTCATACGAATTAATATCTTGCCTACCACATTATTTGTGTGTGGTTTTTTTTCCTCTCATGAATGTTTTTTTCTCTAACAAACCTTTGCCTTTATGTTCTTTCTATAAATGATGGTGGGTAGAAAAATGAGGTTCATCAGATGCAAATGTGCATTGTTAGAATAATAATAATAGAACAGAATAATAATAATTGTTAGAATAATATTGGCAGTACACATCCCTGCCAACAGCTGAACACATAGTCTAGAGAACAGCTTACAAGAAGCTTCTGTTGGTATGCAATGATTTTCTTCCAAAAAGCTGATTCCTGAACTTCTGGTTCTCCGTATCTGTGAGTATGAAGTTGTCTTAATTTCTGCTTCCCTTTGTCTTCCTTGGCTTTCTCTTCTTTTTCTCCATCTTCTCCTCTTATGACACAGATGAAGCCAAAATAATACGTGAAGTTAATAAAAGTGCTAAACAGAAAATTAAAACTACACCTTGAAAGCGGACATTGCATCTTTTCACGAGGCTCAAGTAGAACTCATGCAGTTCACACACATGAATAACAAGGAGACATATCCCTCTTCAGTCCAAAGCACTGGCAAGGGTGACAATCTGGTTAAGTTCACTGATGATTATACTTACTGGTGTGGCACCTTGAAGTGAGGATGCTAACTGGTAGAGACTGGTAATCAAGAACACACCAATCTTATTACCGACGGTCTGCTTCGTAATTGTGCAGATAATACTTGCGCTGTGATGTGTATGTAAGCTGACAGCTGTATGTCTTATGAGTGCCTATATGTCTAACTGCTCCCCTCCAATCTCATGCACTTGACCTAGCTGGTTCCCACAAAGGTAGAAAACATTTTGCGTTTACAAGGGAAACTTCAAGTTGTAATCTCTGTATTTCTGCCCACCTGAGGAATTCATAAGTACCCCCACTCCAGGAGGAGACTGGAATAAGGAAGCTTGACAGCATTTAATGTGTGATTATCACCATGCTGTCTTATCACAGAAAATCAGTTAGTGCGCTGCCTTCTCCAGACACCTGATCTAAGGAACTGAATTTTCTTAGAAGTTGATTTGACCTGACAGCATGATAGATGAAAGGATCACAGAAGTTCAATTGAGGCCAAACCAGAGCAACAGGCAACTTATAAGCTACATTATTAATTTCTCTGTACCTATCTACGAACAGAATAACTGATATCCTAAGCTGCTTTTCTTACTAGAATACACTTGATAAACTTTCACTTGAAAGTTTGTGTTATGCAAGGAGTGGCTTCAGAGCAGCTAATGGCGCCAGGCACTGCACTCCTCACAGAGACTGCAGGTATCACTGTAGTCTGTTGGCACATACAGTCAAGTGGAACAATCAACAGTGAAGTGGCCTTCAAAAGTCAACAAGACCTTCCTTCACAGTGTTATATTGGCTGAGTTAGAAATTTGTTCTGCTGACTTGCTATTGGAAGTGTTTGTCATCCAAGGAGAACAATAAGGATAGAGCTTGATGCTAAGGGACCCACTTAGAATTTTGACAAGTGACATACCAGCCAAAGGAACTATACCTGTATTAGAATTGTACATGTATCAGGAACCATAAAATACAGGTATGGAGTACCACACCTTTTACCGTTTAAAACAAAGAACTATGTTTTGCTTTGCACTATTTTTATTCTGAGTGAATCTCATTAACATTAGACTTACATCCTAAAAAGATTAAAATGATCATTTATCAAATGCTAACACTTGTTCTTCATACAGATGTGAGAGTACTCAGTAATTCATTAAAATTACATTGGAATATTAAGATTTTGCAAAATTCAAATAACTCAAGACAGGTCATAGTAAATGGGAAGGGCAAAACAGATTCAGCTTCTGCCACTAATGGATAACTAGTTTCTGGAACCCAGGTGCTCTTACAAGTTTTTTAAGGGATTTTCTTAGATCTTTCAGACTTCCCAAGAAAAACTTAATGAATCTAACATATTCCAAAAGAAACTAAACTGATACTACAAATGCTGCTGGAAGAGGGAAATTGTAAAATCTCTGAACAATAATACTTACATGGCATTACCTTGCAAATATGTATGGATGTGGAGGATGGTTAAAAAAAATCCTAACTGTTGAACATTAATGGACACAAAATTAAAGGTAACAAAGTACAAATCAAGCTGTTTTTTCAGTGAAACAAACCACATTTCATAGGATCAAAATGATACATACTCTGCTTTTTCAGGTTCAGATTTTGTTTCCTCCTTCTCTTCCTTTTCATCTTCTTTCACCTGCTCCTACAGGAAGTCATTAGAAACCATCTAAAACCTATTACACTGCACAGAGTTAGTTAGAAGCACACACAGAGTGCAAAATATTAGGCTTGTTTAAAAAAACAATTGAAACACAGAGATGATCCTTCAATTTACATTAACGAAGAGATATTTTAACACTGAATTAAAAGTAAACCAAATCACCACATACTTAACCATGTACGTGGAGAAAGCTGTGGAAATTCAAGTTTATGACATCAGAGAGGGTAAACAACAGTATATGTGATTCCTTAAAAAAAAACATGCCACGAATCCCAGAAAAAGATTTTGTGTCAAGATTATACTTAATATATGAAAGAGAAACATACAGCAGAAATAAACGGTACAGTTACCTGGATTTTTTCCTGCACCTGAGGCATTGGAGCTAAGGAGGGAGTGCTTAGTAAATCACTCAAACCAGCATTTGGATTGTGAGGGATCAATTTATACTGTCCACCTTCACGTTTCAAATCCAAACCGAATATATCTGAGAGTAGATCACTCTCATCTGATAAAGTTCTCAGATCTGTCAAGTCTTCTGTAGGCAACGCAGTTTCTGTTGGCTTCCTCTCCCCCTCTTCTCCTTCCCCACGCACCTCATCCTGGGTGGGATCTGGCATATTAGCTAACAGTTCAGCCACCTTGATTTTCTTTGCTCCTTCTACTAGGCTTCCTCCAATCAGCAAACTGCATATGATGCGAAAGAAGCCCCGGACGACACTACAAGCAAAATGCAGTAAACCCACCAAAATGCTCCAATAGGAAGAAAACAAAGCCATGACCATGTCCTTCACAGTCATTTTCTTCACTTTTTTCATCTGTTTCTTTAGGCTTTTCATGCTGAGCATTTTCATGAGAGTCATTAAATTATGCTTGAGAGCTACTAATGCTGACTTCATGGTCACAAGAGAGAAGAAACCCATTCTAGGATCCTGTTCCTCAGGCTTATCTTTCTCATTCTCCTCTTTATTTGCTGACCTTTCATTCAGATCTGACTCAGAGATCTGGGCAGCCAGTTGCATTTCAAATATGGTATCCTCACAGAAATTAACAAAAAGCTCCATCTTTTCTTTCTCTCCGCCTTCATTTACAACATCAAATATAAATTGTCTCTTTGACTCTTTTACCTGAGGTTTCTCCCACTGAGTCCGACTTGACTCACTTATTTCAAAATAAACTCGTTCAATGCGCTTCGCACTGCCCATGATTTCTATGCGGCCGAGGAAGGGCTGAAAGTAATTCAGCACACTCTCTGATAGTTCAAGAAAAGTTTGCAGGCGAGTATCATGGGGCATATGTTCTGACAGGTTGGTCAGGAGAACAGCAACATTGAAACCAATATCTTTGGCAGGTTCATGGAAACGTTTCACAAACTCCTCATAGTCCAGAGTCTCATTCTCATCTGTTTCAGCACATGATAGCAGAAACTCAGTTTCAGACTGGGTGTAATGTTTATGGCTTTCCATAGCCTTGTGAAAATCCCTCTTTGAAATTATCCCTTTACCATCAGGGTCATATTCTTTGAATGCATCAGAGGAAGTCAAATCCTTCAATTTTAAAAACATATCGAAAAACTTCAGAATCATCTCCACATTGTTGGACGATTCCACAAGCATATCAACCATCTGCTTGCCAATAGTTCCATTCACAACATTACCTAGGTGTGAGGAAATGAAGTTAGAAACACTGATGGCAGCAAATGCTTTGGCAAAGAAAACTGTATATTAATAACTAGTGAAATAATAAGCAGTAAGAATCATAAACTATTGGCTAACACACTCACATGAGAAAGCTAGCTGTAAAATCAGAAATCTTTTACTAATGACACTACCCTAAGACTTGGAAAAACATAAGTGACTACGTATTTGCCATCAAAGAAAGGAAGAACTGACAAGCCCTACAGAGAGACATCTGTTACATTTAACATAGTACTAAACATGAGGCAGAATACTATGAATTTTGCTATAGTGCAACACAGAACTAGTGTCACATTAGGACAAGTAGCTCATGAAGCACAGCCTTACAATACTAAGAATTTACTTTGCTTCTCAGTAACCTTCTATGAGCTAAGCAGTAACAGGAGCAATGTACGCTACACTGCAATCTATGCTGCATTTAGAGCCCGCCCAGCTCTCTCAAGAAAATAAATGTGATAAGATACATGTAAGAAGCAAAAAGGAAAAACAGATCTTTGGATAATCTATATGTATGTATGGTTAATCTAGTATTGGAAGCACTAATACAATACCATAAAGGAGCTACAGAAAAAGTAATATTTCTTGACAATGATCACATTCTCTGGGGAATCATAATTTCAGGTAACAGCTATAGAGGACCTTGAACCCAGTCACTATACGAATCAAACCCTTTCTTCATGATCACTGAGATCACATTAAGAACATTACTAAAATAAATGCAATATAATAAAGATGTTAATAAATGATTGATAAATTATTCAGTTCCTAGAACTGAGGATTTCAATTTCAATAGCAAAAAAATCTTTTCATCTAAGCTAAAAGAGAAGCCAAGTTCATGGAAACAATGTAAAACTTCTGTCAGAGCTGGATTTTATACAATTCTGACATTTAGAATTAATGTAAACTATATCATACTGACTATATAAATCTCCCATTCACTTTAAGATCTAATAACTCTTCTCATAATTGACACATGAAAATTAAAAACCCAAAGGAAAATGAGGAAAAATATTTCTCACATGAAGAATACCACAAAAGTAAAAACTTTGCTAGAACAACTGTGAAGGAGGATTTAAAATTAAAATTTTTACTACCTTCCAGCATGGACAGCAACATGACAACCATATCTTTCTGAAGATCCATTAATTCCTTCAGTAACTCAATTTGACTGGAATCCTAAATAATGAACACAACATATATATAATACCTGTTGACTTCGTCGAGGTTTATATATGCATGTGCTTAATTCACCCTGTAAAAATGAGACTTTGAAATTAAGAAGCTAGCACCGTCAAAGCTGGTAATACAGTGAAAATATATTTAATTGCTTGTTTCCTTGCAGTACATTTACAGGATCAAAAATTTACGATCATCCATCTAGAAAACAGTAATTTAATAAAGACAAAATGAAATCTGAAGATGATGAAATAACTTAAAGCAATATTGACTATGTCAAGCTCACAGATGATGCCTGTATAATATTTCAAACCAGCTAAAATGTTGCCACTGTTGGTATAACCAACTTTACAGCTACGAAGCCTTGTAAAAATAATGGCAGCAGCACATACAGGTCAGAGTAACATGACTCAAAATGAGTGATTCCATTATAGGCAACTGAATTGCGGGGTGGAAGGTGGGGAGAAAGAAAAGTTGAAATAAAATTTCAAAATATTTATTAATAAAGTTCCATTAGTATACCCTTAAATACACATGACATTCATTCTTTTAGCCATCTTTTATCTCATTCATCTTGTCAAGTTTACTATTTTGTTTTCCAGCGATTTCAACCCAGAGTCTACCTGGACAGATTTACTCAACGACCTAATTTCTTCCCCAGTGATACATTGCCACATCACGCCATTGATAAGGCACACATGACTATTGCTAGACTTCAGGGATTAGCAAGAGGAACTAGGTACTAGTACTAGGGACTTTATGGCAGTTTGGATCTTGCACTGAAAACAGCACGAACTGGAAATAAAGATTTCTAATTGATTTGTCTTGTAAGTTTTTGTTATAAATCTTATTTCAAATGCTGCTTACAGCCTGGGTGATCTTTGTTCGTTAGATTAAAAATTTTACTTTTATTTTCTGCCTTACAGAGATTTCTTAAGAAGAAGTATTACCAATATCGCCTTGTTGCTTCCTAGTACAATACTAGAGAGGAAAACACAGAAAAAACAAACAAACAAAAGCCCCAAAAAACCCTACCCAAACCCCCAAAACCAAAAAAGTGACTTTGTTTTGTTCCTATTTAAAACTTATTTCAAATATTCTCCAAAAGTGCTCTGGAAACTCCGGATTTAAAACAAAAAATGAATACATAGCCTAGGCAGGCAGTTTTAACAGATAAAAGCAATATGGCATCTCCTTATAAATCTATTTAGCCATACTCTACATTTTTGAAAACTGGTATTTCAATAGAATCTGAAAAGTTTATTACTATATTCTTGCAATAAATATAAATGAATAAAAGAGCCCATGTCTATTCTGTTTATGTCTAAGGCTCTGCTGGCTCCCCAAAGGAGTTCTCCAAAGCCAAGAGCTTGAGCTCCACACAAAAGAAAGACACCATCGCTGTTTATCATTCATTTGGAGTAGACTGTGTTTCTGTCATCCCACAGAACAGCACACTATCATGCATCTCGCTGTGCAAAGCTTCTTGGCTCTGAAGTGGCAGGACGAGTATCATTATTTTCTAGATGCAGTAATTAACAGATGCTATGAAACCACTCCAGACACAGCTGATACTATAAACTCATCGTTACTGTAAAAACAAATCTTGCCAACAGCCACATGATTTCTCAATCAACACATAGCTACCATGTGTTTGACTCGTTGCCAGTAACAACTTAGATACAGCGTTCCATGTTGCTTTAGTGGTACAGGAAGAAAGCACAATAGCCACCACTGTGGCCTACACAAACATTGACAATTTTTTTCAATTCTTAAAACAACAAATATAATCCAAAACAAGGACAGTATCTACAAGTACTTATAAATACAATTCAGTAGAAATTCAATACATCACTCTCGAAAAATAGGTTTCACTGTGATGCCATTTGCTAGAAGACCACCTCTATAAAGCTATAAAGAATGAGAAACGTACCTGTGGCACAAATTCTGCTTTTAGCCATAAAGTCCCAAGGGCAGGGAGAAAAATCATTTGAGCAATGCTAATTTATGCAAAGAATGGAAACATTTGGAGCCAAATGAAATTTAAAACCCTCAGAGCCTTCAGAGCAGTATTGCTTAACAACTAAAACCTTTCTAAGCTTATGACACTTCTCTCTGGGAATATCAAATTATGTAAAAAAAAATTTAGAATCACTACATTCAAATAAGATGTGTAATTCTTTTAAAAAGGTAAGAAGCTGAATAATGCACAGGTTAAGGACAAGATTCTTCTTACCTAATTTTAATCCCCTAAGGAGCTGTCTATACCAGTCCCCTACACCATTTCTATAGTTTATGAAATGGGTACTCACATCCAAAAGCAATTCACCCATTCTAAGGTCTGATTACTCTTTTTCTCAGCTAAGAGTTAGAAACGGCTTAGATGCAGACATGTTGAATTAGGGTTCGATAATGATGAACTAGGGTTCACTGCAGGACACATCAATGAAGACGGGCCCTATATGAAAGGCTTGTGCAAAATTGCAGAAAACACTGTGACAGTACTTTGGTATGAAAGACAGCAAGGGCTAGTTCTTTCTAGCAGTGACACACTTCACTTGCAGCTTGATCTAATTGGCTTTGTGCCTGTGGCCAGTAATCAAATCACAGGCCTGCTATTCACAACCACTACGATTTCATAATTTACTCCCTCAACTCTGTTGTATTCTATCACTTCTGTCACTTAATTTTCCTCATATTTCTCCTATTAACTGTTGTTATTAATGACTCAAATATATTAACAAGTGTGTTTATCTTTTACAAAGAAGTTAGGTACTCAAAAAGGAAAAAGTAAAGCAAAAAGATACCTGAGACAGCTTCATCTGCATGTGGGCAAATACATGAAGAAAACCAACTACTGCATCCCACAACCTGCTGTGTGCCAGACTTTGCTGATTCCCAGTACATGGCCCCTACCATTCATGTAACAAAAACAGAAAAAAAAAAAAAAAAAGCAGAGTTTATTTGCAAGACATTCAACAAAAACAGGAAGGAAGGTATACAGGCAGCACACAGCTTGGGGCTGTCCTTCAGAAACTGCTATGAAAAATCAAATATGTATAAATTATCTATTTAATAACACCAGTGACTGTAATCAATGTCTATTTCTAATAGCCATTCTGTCTCTGTTTTAGCCAAGTCCAAATTTACAAGTTCAGAACAGCAAAAAGTGTTATTTGCAACTTTAAACTGCAAATGCTAAAGGGGTAAAAATCTTCAAGCTGATTCTTCCCTATGGAGTTCTGTAAATCATGAATAACTTTATAGAAGGTTAATGCAAAATTGGCATAAGGGATTAGAGAATGAGACTCCTGATTTTTATCCCCCCAGTATATTCTAGCTGTTGTAGAACACAGTGCTTCAGAATACCCTTCCAAAAATTCCAACTTCTGAAGAAGAGGAATACAAAATCTTTTGAAGTCTGAAAGGATAACAAAATCTTTACCAGATAACAATGCTACTTGTGACTTGCCAAATATGTATGCATTAAATACATTTAATGCACATGCGTACAACCTGCTTCTACTCATATCTATTCAGTCCTATTTCATTTCATCCTCATTAACTATAAAATGCTATTTTCATAATAATGATTTTCATTTGAATGAAATAATATAGACATAGTATGCAGAAACAAACTGTAATATTGTTGGCAGATTTACACGAGGAATTAAATAAGAACTAAGTTACATTGAATTCCTAATAAAGGAAGTTGAGTCCACCTCAAGTACATCTCTACAGTCTTCAGATGTAATGTGTGGCTTCAGTGTTTCAAACACAGCATTGATGCCTTAATCCAGCCTTATTCCTGACAAAGAATATAATCTAGTGTTCTGCCTACTAAACAGCAAATGTGTTTCGCCCTGACCTTAGTTTCTCAATGGATTATAAGTGAAGATTAAAAGTGGATAACTCTGCTGCAGTTTAGGCCAAATCAAATCAAAACAAAACAAACTTTATCTTGCATACAACCAAAGGACTAAATTCCAATGAAACTGATTTACCTGGATATACTCTGTAAGAGTATTGAAAACTTGTTTTGCAACCTGGATGGCTTTGGAAAAATTTCGCTGTCCTTGCTCATCAATAACATCCTTCCCAGAATAATACCAATAAAAATCACTAATGGATTCCTAAAAAACAGTTGTGAGAAGCACAAAAAAGATTATGTAATCAAACTGCCTCTAATCAGTTATTCAAGATAAGAAAAATAACATTAGATAGCATTCTAGTTCCAAAAAATATTTAGTTTAGAAAGGTTTTAAACAACGCCCCAATGATTTTCGAGTATCAGTTCAAGAACTGTAGTTTCAACTCAACGGAATCAACAGGAAAACAAATAAATGGAAATAAATAATAGAAAAACCCACAGCAAATCTCAAAATAATAATAATAATAATAAATTAGATCTATTGGTATCTGCTCTTAGAAATACAACTGCCTGCATTCTGAAAAGCAATACTACCAGTAGTACTACCATGCTGCATGCTGTTCATTAAACAATCTCTCTTTATCCTGAGTGCTTGACATCTAGTCAACAGTGGGAGCAAATGTCGCTTTATGTGCGTGATTCCTCTTT
>NW_010392730.1:48625-49905 GCF_000710305.1 Buceros rhinoceros silvestris
TCCTCTCTCCCTCTTCCCCAAAGGCAAGCTCATCAATGTTTCAACAAAGCAAGCAATGGAATGAAAATCATTGTGTTGTCCCTACAACTTTTACAGAATGGATAAAGATAAAAAGCAACCCTGGTAACAGCAGCAACTTAAAACCCGTCAATTTTCACAACCTGGAATTCTCAGACCTAATAAATAAACGGCTAAGGGAAAACTAGATAAATTTAAAAAGTACAACAAAATATAGTATCATGCACAGTGATTTTCGGAAATAATAATATGTAAAAATTATTAACATTTAGCACAAAATATGTTTTCATGTCTTTCACATGCTCCAGTCTGGAAACAAATTAGGGGGTTTTTTTTCATTGTTTTCTACTGAGTTGTGACAATGAAAAGTTTTTATATTTAAAGATTAGGGAGATAATTCAAATTACAGGCTTGAAGGATTTTTAATCTAGCCTTCTGCCTTTTTTTTTTTTTAATTTTTGCTTTTTTCCCTCCTTAAAAAATGATGGCTGTTGTTATGCTTCACACCATGCCATCCCGTGACTATCAATACAGCAGGCCAGTGTTCAGACTAAATCAGAACATGGATGAAAAAGCAGCTTGCTGAAGCTTGAACAATACAAACCACTTCTCAGTCACAGGTTAGTCTCAGTCAACAACTGGCTAAATGGTATTTGCTGATACTCTTAGCATTTATCTACCTTCTGCCTGCTCTCCTGGGTTAACAGACTCCATTGCAGTCTTGCATATAATGGCTGAAATCAGTCTTTCACAGTTTTGTCACCTTTGATTCTCACAGTACAAAATAACAACTCCTAAAGAACTGTAATCAGCAGAGAATTACAGTCCTTCTCATCAACACAGGCTACAATGACCAGAATAAATGTCATGACAAATAACTGTGCTCCCCTAACATTTTGTGTTAAATGAACATTTTGTGTTAAATGAACATTTTGTGTTAAAGATGAAGTTTGATTTTGCTGTAAGCAGAACTTTTGTGGCAGTAAACTATGTACTGCTGAAGGGAATTCCAGAGAAATTAAGGAATTTGGAGTATCCACATACCAACTTCTGCCTTTATAAAAAAAAATTAAATAAATAATAAAGATAAATATTGTACAGATATAAGTCATTGTTGTCATCCACTTAATTAAAAAATAAGTTAACCTACCTGAACTCTTAATAAGTAATCCACAGTGGAAATGATAATATTTACAGTTGTGTTGTTACCAGTCTGAGTTCTCAGGTAATTCTGAAAATCTAAAAAAATCAAATAACAATTT
>NW_010392731.1:0-322 GCF_000710305.1 Buceros rhinoceros silvestris
CGGCAGGGCTCCTTTTCTCCCTTCCCGGCTGATGCAAGGTTTGTTCATTGCTGCTGCTCCCCGGGGTGACACTGGTGGTGTCACCTCCCCTCGCAGGGATTACACCACTGTCTGCCTCTCCATGGTCCTTGTACACATTTAAACCATCCTCTGCATCACCCTCTGCCCCACAACTGCCCAGCCAAGACCGCTAGGGATTTTGCCCCCTGGCTCCGCTGCCTCCAGCCCCTGGAACAGCCGGGGTGTTGGGGTGCCGCTGGACACCCCGCGGCATTGGGAACAGGCTGTTACCAGCCTTCTGCCACAGTCCGGAATAAATGGG
>NW_010392731.1:431-898 GCF_000710305.1 Buceros rhinoceros silvestris
AACAGGCTGTTACCAGCCTTCTGCACCAGTCAGGAATAAGTGGATTAGGAACCAATCTCATTATCGTTGCTGGCAGCCTCAGCGAGGGCCGTGGGATGGGGACAGGGATGGGGACACTCTCGGTGGAAGGGAACAAGGGTGGCCAGTGCCTGGCGTGAGGCAGAGTGTGGCCACGGTGCTTCGACAGCGAGGACTGGGCTGCCTGCGGGTCCCAGGGATGCAGCATCCAGGCACTAATGAGGCAGGATGGTTAATTAGTCAGTGTCAATTTATGGAAATTAGTCAGAGGAGTTGAGAAACAGATTCCTCTGCCACCTGGCTGGCACTGGGATGGAGATCCAGCATCTGCCTGGGAAGGGGGGCATGTACCTAGGGGACCCATGAGGACCTGGGGACCCCCCAGACCCACGCACACGCGCAGCTCCGGAAAGCCACGCTCACGCAAACGCCACGGCTCGGGCGGGAGG
>NW_010392731.1:1460-1712 GCF_000710305.1 Buceros rhinoceros silvestris
GGCAAATGCAGCGGGTGAGGCTGCTCCCGGAATTCCACCCGCACTAACGGGCTCTGCAGCTTGGGCTGCTGCTGCCTTCTGGGGCTGGTGTCTTCGACTTAAAACAAGATTGCAAGCACCAAAAAAAGGCAAAACCTTAATCCTGCAAATCCTCTGCTGCTCCCACTGAAGGCTGGGGTGTGTGGCACTGGCTGGATGTGCCCGTTGTCCACCTCCACCCCCCCCATCAGATGCCCACAGTGGGTCAGACGC
>NW_010392732.1:0-621 GCF_000710305.1 Buceros rhinoceros silvestris
GGTAAGGGGGGGAGCAGCGCCGGGCGGGCGCTGAGGTGGGGTGGATGGTCCCGGCACCGCCGGGAGCCCCAGGTGCAGTTGCAGCCCCCGGCAGCTCATCGGCGTGAGGAGAGGTGGGCCGCGTCTCTGCGAGGAGGGGGAGGGCTGGCTCCGCAGCCGAGCTCAGCCTCGGCTGGATGCGGAAATCGGGCTTTGTGCTGCCAGAAACCCTTGAATTCGGCCTCGCATCCAACTGTCGCCTTAGCCTTTCTGCCCCGACCTCCACAGTGCTCTCATTGCGTTTCCTTGCCTGGGGGCGCGGGAGTGGAAGGGAGCTGGCAGCAGCCTGGCAAAGGTGAGTCGCAGGAGGAGCCTCGCGGCCGTTTAAGTCAAAGTGCGGTCGCACTCTGGGCATCTCTGAGGCCTCAGCGTGCGGGTTTAGTAGTTGAGCCGAGAAAGCTGCACTGCCTCAACTGGTAATAACTTAAGGAGAGGTAATTCCCTAACTCCCACTGCAGTTAGGTAAGAGTTATAGCACGGAATAAACATGTTGTTTCTTGATGCTGAATGCATGGTTGCTTGATGTGCCTTTTGTGACTGCGATGTGGCAGCGGGAGGAACAGCGGGAGTTTTTAGTGGCAG
>NW_010392732.1:765-10246 GCF_000710305.1 Buceros rhinoceros silvestris
GGCAGTTCCATAGTTGTTTCCTCGGAGGCTTTGGTACAGCTAATCAGTATCTTGGATTGGAAGGTCTGGGCAGCGACTTGCTGGAGAAGCTGATGTACAAAATGGCACAGAGTTGGAGGCACTGTAGGCACGGTGCTGACTAGTTATGAATCCTGGGTCAAAGCTAATTGCCAAGAGAGATTTCCCCTGTCAGCTGCCTGTCAGAGTGAACTCTAGAGCTTGTAAATTGCTTTGCTTGTAGCTGCAGGGTTGTCAGGTCAAGTGCTGTTGGACGTTCGTGCTACCAGCCTACTATTTCCCAGTGGTCTTCCACTTGTGGTGTTTTGCAGTTGCTCAGGCATCAGAAGTTCTATTCTGCCCCATGGGTGAGCAGTGCAGGACTACAGAAGCAGGAGGAGAGAGTCTGGGGGGGTGGGAGTCCCCAGGGCTGGGTGGAGATAAAGCTTTGGTGTTAGTAGAGGCATCTTGCAGGAACAGACAACTGTGATACTGATGTTCTCTGCCAGCCTGTTCCCTGAAGTGGATTATCTGTGGAGGTCAGCAGGCCGTGCTCCAAGCAGAGCCATCTACTTTACTGTTAGCAGACTGAGAGGCTTGGTTGAGGAGGACAGCAACGAATCCATAGGTTTTCTGAAGGCTTTTCTGTTTGCAAAGCTGATAATGGCTTCTTCAGGTTGGTAGTAGGTAGCAGCTTTTAGCTGATCATAGACTCCTTCAGCCCTGGTTAGCTTTCAGATAATCTCAGTCAGTCATTTCTTGAGAATCGAAGGATACTGCGTACTTAGATAGGAATTTCTTAAAAAGTGGTAGTAGTTGCTCTTGAGGTACTTTTCTGTTGATGTTTCAGTCTGCTTCCTGTCTGTAGCAAGACATTACAATTCCTTGTAGTTTTGTGTATTTTTGTTGCTTATCCTTGTTGCTCTGGAGGAGGTTCGTCACCTGCCCAGTAACAAGAAGTAACTGCATTACAAATTCCTGTGTTTTTGCATCACTGCCACTGCATTTGTGTCCCTTTCCGTGCCTATGTAGTCAGTGAGCCATTATGCTCCTGTCTCTCAGCATGGTACCAAAACACTGCAAGGTTAGTTGAGCTTTCCTAAATACAGAGAAGGACCTACCCACAGTGAGTGCTGGCGTTCCCTTCAGTTCTTGAGGAACTGAAGGATTTTTATTGCATCACCTTCAAGGGAAGAAGGTCCCTCTGTTTTCTAGCTTGTCTCCAGCTCCCTTGGGACAGGTGTTCTGCTGAGCAGCAGGCACTTTGCCTCCTGCACACAGCGAAGCTTGAGCTGC
This sequence comes from Buceros rhinoceros silvestris, assembly GCF_000710305.1. Taxonomy (NCBI): domain Eukaryota; kingdom Metazoa; phylum Chordata; class Aves; order Bucerotiformes; family Bucerotidae; genus Buceros; species Buceros rhinoceros. The sequence continues at coordinate 2,059 of NW_010392732.1, forward strand.
TTTGTGCCTGTGATTTAGGAGGAAGTACATGCAAGAACTTTCTGGGTGATTGTGTTTTGGGTACAAGTAGGCTGGTTAATTGATGTCAGACCTGGTATGTTCTATTGTTTGAAGGAGCCCTTTTCTTTTGGGCAAGGCTTTAACTTGGAGAAAGAAGTTTCATTTTCATGTGCTTGTCATGTATTGTGGAAGCCCTTGCTGAAGCCTTCATCTGTAGTAGGCTTTTTATGACATATACACGTCAGGAAGGTCAAATATTACTACTTTCCCATAGTCAGGATTACGGTGTTCTGTTGTCTGGTTTTTTACAGGTTATCAGAGGCACTTTGGAGCAAGTTTTTGCTGCAGTAGTAAGCGAGCTAGAGGAAAAAAACAGAAATTCTCAAAGTGCGGGGAAACACTAATATTCTTGCTATAAAACCCATCTCCTACATCTCTGATACACTTCTAGCACATGAATAATCATAGAAAAACTTAGAGGTTTACTTGAGCTACTTCTCAGATTTCTAAGCTTTGGTCTCTGTTGCTGTGCCATGTGTGTAGTCCTGCTGAAGGCAGTGACCACTGCCTGAGCACAGGAACCTGTTTGTGCAGATTCAGTTCTACAGTGAAGGAAATGTCACCTTGCTGAGTGGATGCTCTGGAGAGTTTTTGCATACAAAATGCCTGAGGCTGGCTAGCAACTACTGTTAACTAGTAATGGAATGAGAAATCTTTTCTGAAGCTTGTTGTTTTTTTTTTTTTTTCCCCAAAGTGCAGCTTGTCACATCCATTTATCAGGGCCTGAAGTTATTTCCTTAGTTGTCTGTCTGTGCAAATTTAATATATTTAATTTTTAGGACACCTCTACATCTTGCTTGTGCAAATGGCCATGTGGATGTCGTTACGTTTCTGGTAGAAAACAAGTGTAAGCTAAACCTTTTTGACAATGATAACAGATCACCACTGATGAAGGTATGTGGAATATGTTATGGTCTTGTAAGTGGGGTTTACTGATTATGTAATAAATTATGTATCTTGCAAGATTCTTTACAAAGGCCTGTGTAGAAACATGTATGTTGTGATTGGTGTGGAATAGGCATATATTAACTAATCTTTGTAGATGCTTTTATTTTCCAGCATTGGGAAATCGGTAGAATTGTAACAGAGTGAAATGTAAATGCTGGAAGTCTTTCCTTTTCTGTGTGTGTTGTTCCCAGGCAGTACAGTGCCAGCAGGAAGAATGTGTTGCTGTTCTGCTAGAGCATGGTGCCGACCCAAACCTGGCAGATGCTGACGGCAATACGGCCCTTCACCTGGCTGTCATATCTCCTAATACATATGTAGCAAGGCTGTTACTTGAGCATAATGCCAGTATTGATGCCCAGAATAAGGTAAATTTTTATATTTGTTAAGGAAGTTCTTTCAAAAAGTTGCATGAATATTTCTCTTGAAGTTTTTTGACTTTGATTTTTAACTTGATTTATCTGTCTGTCCTTTCAGGAAGGATATACCCCACTTATTCTTGCCATCTCCAAACATCAGGAAGAGATAGTAGAGTTTCTCCTTAAAAAAGGAGCTGACGTGCATGCTCGAGATCAATGTGAAAGGTGAGGGGATTGTTAAAACTGTGCATGGATCTCCGTCTCTCTCTTTAGGTTGGATTGATGAGAAGCATGGATGTGAGCTCCGGAATAAAAACCGAGAGCCACACAGAAGGAGCTACTTCTGTGTGAGGTATGAAAGCAGGTCTGGACTTAGCTGCTGTCATACCTCGGAGGATGCCTTCCGCATTGAGGATGGCAAGAAGGCATTGTCTGTGATGGCCCTTCTGGCAGGAAATAATTCATAAGGTCAGGAGCATTGCCTCAGTTCGAAAAACCATCTCCTGTATAGCAGCACAGTTTGCATATAAGTGTTGCCTGTGTGGAAGCTTTGAAGATTGAACATTTAATTGTTTTGACTCTCACATTGTTGCTCTTAGCGAAAACAGATTTTTCTTCATTTTGAAGTAATGGGGGAAAAAATTTTGAGAATAAATAGGAATAAAAATAATTACAGTGTCTGTGTAAAATTACCTATTTCGTAGCATACTTTGGATGTTTCAGAACACCACTTATGACTGCTGCTTCTGGTGGTGACCTTAATGTGATAAAAGTTCTTCTTCGGTATGGTGCTGATGTTTCCCATAAAGACACTAATGGATGGACAGCTGAGGAGTATGCTGTTCTTCATGGATATCCTAGGTAAATTTTTAACTTTATCATTAGAATAAGTTGTCAGTTCTAAGTGTGGCTTTTGAACATTTTTGGTAACAGTACCAAGGTTTAATGGTGTGTTGAGGCCTGTTTTGAAGCTGTGCTCAGTGATACCTTCTGATATACATCATTCCTGTGTCTGGTGTTATTTTAGAAGCTAAGGACAATTTCCACCCAGAATTCTCTGTTAGCTTTCAAGTTCTGTTGCTAAGCTCACATCTGCCCAGAATAAACTCTAAAAAGTGTCCGTATCCTACAATTATCCAGAGATGAAATTTGGCAAACTGAAATGCATATAAACCCCGGATGAGCATGGTTATTCTTGCTGACTTCCACTACAGTGTGCAGGAACTATCAGCCTTTTGTTTCAGAGGAGAACTAGCTGATAAACCTTTTGTTAAAATTTTAAGCAGTTATACTCCTCTTATGCTTTATATCTGTAGGTGTTCCTTCTCTAAGGTGGTTGTGTGTCCTTAAGAGCTAGGCTGAAAAAATTTAACAAGCAGGAGTTAATAACACTGTAGGGATGAATATGCATCTATAAAATGAACATGACTATTGAACTAGTGAATATTGACATAAGTAATAGTCATACAATGAGTTCTGAGTGTATTACCCTTAGCGAATATAGATGAGTATGTGAATTCATATGGCTATGAATATGTGTAGGATTGATAAGAAGTGGCTGGTAACTATTCTGTTAATTGGTATATGCAAGTATGCGGCTGTTTTTACCAAATATATTTCCTCTCTTTCTCTGTATAGTCTTAGTAAACAGCTGGCAGAATATGCAGACTGGGTGAACACAGGAGAAGCTTCTGCAGGCATACTTAGCACTCCTCACCGGGCAGGAGCTGCTGGCTTTATGTTGGGTGCACCTGCTGTGGACAGAGGAGGTAGGATCCTTAACCGTGGAGGAGCTCGTGAGGGAATCCACTATGGCCTTTTCTTTACGTGGTTTGCATTGTTAATGCTCGTTACGTCCACCATTGTCTTTAGTGGAGGAATCAGATGGAGTAGCACAGGAAGTTTGTGCATGTGCTTATTTGTTGCTTGTTCAATGTGCTTCTTGTCAGGCTGTGAAGGCAGGTGTGATTTGTGTGTGACATGTCCAGGTACAGGGTTGTTGCCTTCTGCCTGTCAGAATGATAATCTACATAGGTTTTCCTATAGAGAGAAAAGGAGTTGGTGAAGGAACTAAGCAAGAGTGGTTTTGTTTTTCAGGTGTGTGTTTTTACATATATTTGGCCATTCAGGTTGTGAAAAAACAATTGCAAAAGCAGTACTTGCATCCTGAGTGGTTGCTCATCTTTCTGTAGTTGGGAAACATCAGATGAATTAGCAGGAAGATACATGTCTTGTTGCTTTCCACCGAGTTTTCATGTCTTTGTTTTGATATCAGTAGTTTCACCTGCACTAAGCTCCTTTTAGAGAGTCCTCTTATTTCTCAGCATCAGTTACAATTGTTTCTGTGTAGGTGCTGTGTAGAGACCTACATCTCAGGCCCTAGAGTGGGAGTTGTTTTTCTTTCTGTTTTTTTAAGGGTATTTTATCAGAACTGTGGCAATGGGCAGCAGAGAGTGTTCAAACACAGTTCATTACTCCTTTTGGAAATACATCAAGAAATAGGAGCAAAACACAGGGTATTGTTCCTCACTGACTTTTCCCAGGTAGGGGAATTTAATTTAGAGCAAAATGTTGTTCCTTTGACTTAGGAACAGTTGCTTTGATCTAGTTGGAGATTCGTAAAGTTTCTCAATATTGAAGGAAGATTCTGGTTTTGGATTCTTTTTGGTGTTTTTTTCTTCTTGGAAAGGGCTTGGTTCAGGTAGTTTAATCAGCAAAATGTTGCTTTCACCCAAACAATACTCTGTTGTTACTGCTTCCTGTGCATGTAGATAATTGCTGTGGTACCACATTGTAATGGCTAACAGGCCTGTTGTTTTAACATATATGGCTTGAGGAATAATACTGTTGGGTGATTCCAAAACTGACATACTGTTAGGGAAATATGGGTTCTTGAACCAAATAATTTGCCTTATTCCTTGATAATTATACTACTACTAATACAAGTCCCCAATATTATGGGAAATCTTTACTTCATGTCTTCATTTGAAGAGGTGTGGTAAGTGCGAAGAGAATGTTATGTGGATTAAGGACTTGGGAGGAGATAGAGTATACTCTGTTCTCGGTGTGTTTCTAGTAGGGCTTGTTTTTCTTCTGGAAAGTATAAATCCTTTTCTCCTTGTGCTCTCTCTCTTAAAAAATGACCCTGGCATATTGATCGAGAGAGGTTAGTAACGTATAGAGAACATTTATTGGCATTAATTCTGCAGTCTCTAGCTTCAAAGCACAGGTCCTGCATCATAAGAGTCCCTTTGATATGCTGCAGTAAAGGCTTTGAAGCCTCCCTTAGATGAGAAGCTGGGGCGATCTTGAGAAACATCCACTTTGTAATTACTTTCTTTTCTTTTGCTCGTCTGTACAGTTTTTCTGGAATCTTCAATGTTGTCCTTTTTCCTTTTGCTACCTCTGCACTTGTTGAACGTTCTTCAAAATACTATCCTCTAATGAACAAGTCAGCATATATAAGAAGTTGGCTCATAATTACTTGAATGTTTAACTTTTTGTCAGAACATGAACCTTTTTATTAATCACAAAGGTTTGCAAAAATCTCCAAATAAGCCCTAGCATATTGAAGGACAAACTTTTAAATATGAAGTTGACATTTCTTTGGCAAAACATAATTACGCAAATTTTCTAAAGGCAAGAGGGATTCAGATTTCTAATGTCTGCAGTGGCAGCTTTTTTGTTAGCTACTGCACTGCATATTAGTGTATTGTTCCTTCAGTGTTTCTCTGCCCCCCTACAGAAACTGTTGGTTTTGCATCATAGAGCTCTCTGAAAAGAAATGAGTGCTTCAGCATGATTTACATCTCCTGAGGTCAGGAAAGGTTGTCCTGTATCACCTTTTAAGAAAACCAAGAAATAGAGAAGGGATGAGAAACCATGTCGAGGTCCTCTCTTAACTCTTTATGTTTTTGATAGGAGTCCTTTTGCCGCATCCATTCCATGTATCTGTGGTAAAATCAATATAAGTAGACTCCCCTCTGCTCTGAGACAAAGGTTATGGACTTGTCATGAAGAAATTTGGTATCAGGTAGCTGCAATAACAGAATCAGACTGTTTGTTGACTTATCCTACGTAGTACAATTTTTTAGTTTGGGTAGAGCAGGTGGATAGTGATTTATCTTCTGCCACTTCTGTTCCATAACATACAGACATACCTATGCACACAAACCCACATGTAGGACACTCACAGCAGTCAATGCACCTGTTTTGGTCCAGATTTGGCCTGCCCTATAGCCCTGGGGAAACAGGGTAATCATTCTGACTGCTTGTCATGTCTGCCTTCTGGCTTGTGGCATTACTTGTGTATATGAACTTTTCAGCATGGCCAAATCAATGTAAGCAGGACTCTCTTATCATCAAACTGAAGTGGAGGGTGCCTATGTTTGCATCAGGCACCAGCTGACACGACTTTTAAGGTGAGCTACTCTAAGGCAGCAAGTTTCTGAGTTGCTTTTTTAGTGAGGAATAACAAACACACTAAAACCATAATGAGATGAGTGTAAATAACATAATGGCTCAAAGTTGCACAGTGATGTGAGTACTGAGAACCAAGATTTCCTTCACAACTTCTGGATAGTGGTAGTGTATTTCCAAAGTTGGCACCTAAGGATTTTTGAGGTACTTAGAGGGAGGGCTTTTAAGTGTGCTGTGCATGTAAAGCACTCTGTGAATATGAAGAAATTTCATTTACAGTCTGTGCTAGACAAGGACGAGTCAAGTTGAGGGAAATACAAAGTTGGCAGTAGAGTAAATTTCTGATACTCTGTTTCTGTATTTCAAAATATTGGAGTATGGGTATTTTACATGGAGCAAATAAGTTACACTGTTTAACACTGTCCTTGAGAGTAGAGTTCTGTAGATTATAGTTGGGATTGTTTTTAGTGCTTATTCCAGTAGAGTAGGCTGATAGTATATTATCCCATTGCTGTAGCTTTGTTGATGTTCTGCTTATGTTTGCCAAATTTCTGGGAATCCAAATTTATTCTGATATCATTGTTTCATCTGTCCTTTCCATGCGTTTTCCTAAATGGATATAGGAATGCAACAATCTCCTAACCAGACATCAAGAACAGGAAAATCCAGGAAAGGTATTCTATACAGTAGCATTTCAAATATGAAACGTGGTACAATATACAAATATTAACACATCTATGAAGTTTATTATACTAGAGGTCTCTAATTTGATGGGTTTGGTTTTATAAATTAGATATTTTATAAATTAGAGCAGGCTTTGGGCACTTTTTATTTGTTTGCATGTTTTGCATGGGTCCTTTATTACTGAATTGAGTGTTTGCTTTGTGTCATTAGTGATAGTAATTTTTTTTAAATATGCTCTTCTATTACTTCAAAATGGAAATGGACTTAAAGTGGAAAAAAAGCAGTCCCCAGAGATGGACTTTTCTAGACCTCGTTTCTATGGTGGGGCATCAAGGTCTGAAAGCTAGCTCATGAACTTTCTTGCCTTCTAAAGGACAGTTTGACCTGGTTTTGATCACTGCTTAAAGTTACTATACATTGAAAGCAAAAGTTAGGATAACTTACTCAGCTGGCTTGATTAATTATAACTGGACTAACTGAAAACATAACTGAACTCACCTGTCAAGAATTTACAACTGACTGTTCCATATTATCCACCCAGTTCTGAGAGACAGACTTTTATTCAGCTTGGGAGGTTAGCAGGACTGCTGGTACTGAGTGAGTTAATGGAAAATAATAAATAAATGGCTAATTAATATTTTAAAATATTATGTGTTCATAATAGGAAACATTAAAAATTAGAGACCATGTTGGTCATTTAGTTTGTCCTTATGCTAGGGTATCAGCTTCTAGGTTTTGTCTATGTGGTACATCTGCACTGAACATGTACACTGTATTTCATTGTCTGAAATACAGTGGTTAGGAGATGTTCTCATCAAAGTTCCTGCATAAATCCTGTCTTAGGACAGACAAAAATTCCATGCTTATTTGTCCCTGGCAGGTTTACTTGTAGAGAAGATGTCTTCAGGCATGATAGGCCTTTGTTTTCCTTTAATGATTGTGTCCAAGACCTTCATTTGGTTGTCATGATGTGACTTAATGGAAGATCACCAATCTCCTGTTTATAAGCAACTTCACTTTGTTGTGATAGTTAACAAGAATTAGTTATCAAGAACTTGAGGAATACTCAAATAGCTACTGTGTCGACGTTATATTTGTCTGGTTTTTCCCTTCTGTCTTGGGAACTGAAGACCCTTTTTATTTCAACTTAGTTGTTGATAGTAAAGAGGTTTTGGCAGTCTTCAGGCTGGATTCCTAGAGTTCAGATTTATTTAGTGCATCAGTGATGTGCTGGAGTATACTTTCATCAAGTTTGCAAATGGTCCCAAGTTGGGGGAATCAGTAGATACACTTCAGGGCAGCACTGCCATTCAGAAGGACCTTGACAAGCTGGGTAAATGGGCTGTCTGGCCTGTTTTATAAAATTCAGCAAGCGCAAACGCCAAGTCCTGCATGTGGAAAGGAAAAACCATTTGCTACAAAACATGCTGGGACTGCCTGGCTGGAGAGCTGCTTTGCCAAGACAACCTTGAGGGTCTTGGCAGAGAATGAGCTGAGAATGAACCAGCAGGGTACCCTGGCAACTGAGAAGGTTGACAGTGTTCTGGGCTTTAAGAGCAGCATAGCCAAGAAATTGAGGAAAGTGGTTGTCTGCCCCTACTTGGCACTCACTGGATTGTGTTCAGCTCCCTGGGTGTTTTTTGAGCCCTCAGTGGAAGAGAGACTGTTCTTCAGCAGGGATCAGGTTCAGTGAAGGGCCATCAAACTCATCGGGGCAGGAA
>NW_010392732.1:10334-21583 GCF_000710305.1 Buceros rhinoceros silvestris
ATGCTTGCCCTTTGAGGAGAGGCTGAGGAAACTGAAGTGCTTCAGCCTAGAAGAGGCAACTTTGAAGGGGACCTAGCAGCCACTTCAGTACATATGAGAAGACGACAAACTCACGTGCTTCCCAATGGTGCCTGACAGGAGGAGGAGATACAAGAGGCATAGATGGAGTTTGTAATTGGATGTGAAAAGCTTCAGCGTGATAAGGACAGTAAAATAGAGAGGTTGTACAGTCTCCCTCTTTGGAGGTGTTCAATACCGGTCTGGACAGAGCCATAAGTCACCTTATCTGACCTCAGCTGAACCTGCTTTGAGGAAGCAGTTGGCTGAGAGACTTCCTGAGGTCCCTTCTGACCTGATTTATCGTATGATCCTATGTGCAAGTTGCCATCATAACACTGAGGAAAGCTTGAGGCGTGGTTGTTCTGGGTTTGGCCGAATCAGAGTTACTGTCCTGGTTATGGCCTTTTTGTCAGTTGAATTCTGTCTTTGGTGCAGTATAGACAACTGCTGGTGATTCTTCTGCCTGAGGATAAGCTTTAGATCTTGATTATGCTTTTTGATATTCTTTTATCTTTTCAGAATAAACGGTAACTGGGTAGAGCAGCAGATTGTGTAGTATATAGCATAACATTACATAAAATAGTAAAATCCCTGCATGTGACGTGTACTTGTGTGTGTCATGTGAGTATTTTCGAAGTTTGTTTACTTACTGTCATGCTAACTACCGCCATTTTGTTAACTGTTAACTATCACAACGTATTTGTGCAATGCTATTTTCTTTTTTTTAGTTCAGAGATGTTTCTTCTAGGTGTGAAAGTCCAAAGGAGATATAACTATGGTCTTTTTAGTTTGAGTGGGTTTTTTTTAATTCATTATGACTTGAAAAAGCAGTTGTTTTTTAAATGCATTAATTCATGCTGTCTTGTGTTGAATTGGCTACACAAAGTTTCATTAACCTGTAGAGCTGTCCATGTTGAATGTTTATGTGTACTAGTTAATTTTAGCATGGCAAATCTAATTTCAACATGTCAATTAATGTTTGAACAGTGATCGATGATTCTTCTCAAGGAGACTCAATAAGGTAAGACTTTAAAAATACCTAACACGTACCTGAATGATTTGGAATGATTTGAGAGACGCAGTACTCATTTTGCTTTGCCTTTTAAGAAGCTCTGAGAAAGCAGGGAGTGATGACAGTTGGCATACTTCTGAGGAAGAAGAACTTGATTTTACCCCCAAGGTATGGTGTGTTTACAATAAAAATGTCATGTGAAAATAGAGATTTGAAGGCAAGTTTTCTCTGGGATTGAAAGAAACTGAAATTCCAGCCAATATTGTTTTCTCCTTAGAAGCAGTCTCTGGTCTGCCAGCCTTTCTTCTGCTGTGAGTTTTTCCTCAAAGACCTGTAGCTGTGGCAGAGCATGCAGTAGATCTATGGTTTCGGGCAAAAGAGCAATAGGTGACGAGATAAACAACCACATTGTTTCATTTGTTCTTGTTCATTTGAGTCAGATTTACAGACCTTAAGTTCGTAAGTTACTATTATAACTTACTCTGTTCTCCAAGCATTGTTATTGTTTCCTGTAAATTTGGTGACAGAATCCTAACTGATAAGGATAGTATTTATTTATCAAGAACTACTGAAATTCTTCATCACCTAGTTCTCCTTTCCTCCTCGTCACGTTCCTGAAGAGCATTTAATGGATGAGTTACTCAAATGGGTCCTCTTTTTTCTTCTGTGAGATGGCATGCCATGCTTGCATGTAATCTCTGCATGTTTTCTCTGTTTTTTTTTCTGAATGCTTGGGTAATACTCTTTTTGTCAGCTACAAGCTCTCCCACCTACTGTTTTTACCAGTGTTCTGAAGAATCATCAACTCGTGCAGTGGTATCTGGAGCATCTGTTCTGTTGCACTGGAATTCTGCAGTGATGAGGAACCTGAGTGTGGTAGTTCAACCCACTCTGTAATGTTGGAGATGCAAGCGTGTTTAGTTTTAACATTATTTCATTTTCTTGCACTGATTTAAGTAGGATTGATGCGTTTTTCTGGCATGATTTTGAAATATAGGGGTATTTTGTTAAGTGTACTTGCAGGGACTAATTTGTGTATTAATTTTAGGGATCTTAACACTTACTTGTGTTGTGCACGTTTGCAATAAGCATCCTGAAAGTGCTATCTTAAACATAGCTGAATTTTGCTTAAGTATATTAAAACCAGATTTTTAGAACTGTTATGCATGATAGTTTTTGGAAGCAATTTGCAGAAGGGTGCCTGCGCAGTGTTGCTCACTGAATTGCGTGTATGAGGAGTGCTTGTGTAGTTAGAAGTATAGAATGGATCCAGTGTCTGAGCACTATCAAAAGGACACCCTGGGTATATTTACTATTCAAGGTTTGATGTGAATAAAGGATTTGGTGTTATTACTGTTAAAAAAAAAAATGACAACTTTTTTCTTAAATCTTTATTTACAGAAGCTGCAGAAGCCAAACTTGACACTGTTAATGAATGCTTCCCGGCAGTTCAAGAAAAACAGTAAGCTATTTGGAAAAGATTCTGTGATATACTGATGTATAAAAGTAGACTTGCTAAGTAGGTTTTTTATAAATTGGGTTTTTTGCTATAGTAAATGAGAAAAGTAGCATTTTGAAAACACAGCACTTTAATTTCAGAAAAAATTAAATATCATTAAAACAAAGATATAATCCCCTCCTAAGCCTTTGTCCTTGGTCAAGTCCTTCCTCCATCTGCCATCTTTACCTGGCTCCTTTTCCAGATATTCCCACATGACTTCTTTCCTGTACATTGATCTGGTAACATGCCTATTACTATGTAAGTCCTTTTATTCACACATGTTTTCCCTTTTATTTTGTTTTAAGATGATTGTGATGGTTCTAGAATTGAGTGTCCAAAGTCACCAATGAAAAGCCTCAAACAAAGAGCCCCGTTAGGTGCAGACCTAAACAAAAGAGAACACGGGGAATTGAATCAAGATGTCTCAGATGCAAGCAACCCGGAGGAAGAAGAATTGGAGGAGGAGGAAGATGATGATGAAAATGACAATGAAGGTGAGAAGGAAGAATATGAAGAGGAAGAAGAAGAGGAGGATGAAGATCTTACTCAAGATGAAAAGGAGGAGGAAAATCTCGAAGATGAAGGAACTGAGTCTCATGACATACTGGAGGAGGAGCAGGAAGAGAAAACAGAATCTGAAGGGGAAATTAATCAGAAATTGGAGTATTTTAGTAACGCTAAGCATAAAGGGGAAGATTGTTGTGGAACTGGGGATGTCTATGATGATGATAAAATAAGTAAAGAACTTGATGAAAAAGTGGAGGAACCTGTTGATACTCCTGTGTCTTTTATTGCCGGGTGTTATGAGAGGTTGCAAGAAAATGTAACTGCCATGTCTCCAAAGATAATGAATAATGAAGTATCTTGCAAGTCAATACCAAAACAAGCTGTCTTTCAAAACCTAAATAATTTGCAAGATACACAAGAAAGCTGGAGCAGGAAAAGCATGATTCAGGAGAAGTTTCACAGAAATGCTGCCTCCTGTTTTGCAGGCTCTGAAACGACAGGCTGGAAAAGAGAGATACCTCAGCCTTTCTCAGATGCTTGTGATCTTAAGGAGAAAAAGTCAGGCTTGGGTGATAGTTTTGAAAATTGTAATAATCCTTGGTCAGCAGCAAAAAACCCAACGCTTGAAAGTCAAAGACCAAACTCAGTCATTCTTGTACACGTGGATGATGAAGATTCTGAAGAACAACATGAAGTAGATGATAAAGTCTGTGAAGCACTGAAACAAGAAAGTGAAATCTTGCAGTTAAATAGGTGTGAAGAAAATCTAAAAGAAGCATTTCACTCAAGCACTGAAGTAAGTATACAGGGATGATGCAAGGGTATTTGGTAAGGATAATATAGGTAAGAAAGAAATGGTAAACTGGATTTCTCTTAATACCTATTCTTCACATGTAGTCATATTTTTGTCATCCTTTTTTGATATTAGATAATGTCTTACTCCTAGCCAAATCAGCTTCTTGGGTATAAGAATAATATCAAGCAGTATTTCCAATATTTCTTTCTATTGGTGACATGGTTTTGCAGGAAAAATGATAGGCAATAGACTTTTTCTGGAATCAAATTTATCTCAATTATCATGTACAGATTTTATCTATGAAGATTTACTGCTATTTAGTAAAATTCATGGTGTGATGGCTGAAAGTGAGGAAACAAAAACGTCTGAATAAATTGAGAGCAGGAAGCTAGTGATTTTCCTTGGAGCGAAGCAGGGGAAAAAAGGAATGTGTACTGGAATGACATAGCTTAAATGAAGCTGGAGTTAGACTGACAAGAGGGGGGGCTTTGCAGAACCAGGGTGAGACTTAGGACATTAGGCATTGCTGTCTACTTGTATAGATTCCCTTGGAAAAAGTGAAGCTCAGCGAAGTTTCTCTTTGTCGTACACAAGAGAAATTTTTTTCAAGTTGTTGATGGATGGCAAAGATGATGCATGTTTCTGCTCTTTCCAGCTGTTTTGATTGATCTCTTTTAGGAAGAATCACCTGAATGGGAAAAAGATGAGGAGGAGCAGCAGAAAGAAGACAGTGGTGAAGAGCTACAAACTGCAGTTGTTGAGGGTGTGAGAAATTCTGTTTGTAATGATGGCCATCAGGTCCACGATGCTTCAAAAGACAGCGCTGGTGAGAGCCCATAATGATCCCAGTTCTTCCTCTAATATTAACGCCCAGTAAATGAACTAAAATGGTGATTGACTACTGAGATAGATAAAGAAAAATTTGCTATGAATCCTAGTGGGTGTTGGTAGAGAAGGAAAGCAGCTTTTGTTGATTTTAATTAATTCTTTAAGAACTGAAATGGTGGCATTGGATTCCAAATGGTGCTATATGAAGCAAGTGCCATTCTTGCTTTTGTTGCTGTGTCTGCCCTGAAGCAATCTGAACAAAATGTGCAAATGAGAAAGAGGAGAAGGACTAGAGTGTCTTGGGTATGACATTAGTAATCCCCTTTCTGGCCCCTGCTGTTGGATTGAAAAGTTGTGATTGCTCTTGGCTGGAGCCTAGGAAAGATATGAGTCAAGCTGACAGAAAGCTGTACTGTTTCAGAGCCTCACCTTGTCCAGTTGTAGAATGCACAAGGCGTCTCCAGTGCGACACTTGTGTGTGCTTGCAAGCTTTACCAGCTTGGTCAGAGTTGGGACTTTGGTACTCACCTCAGGTCTCAGCAGGAGAAGGCATCATTTCCATTGTCTGTCTCCAGAGAGCAGCTTGGTGTGGTAGATGTTGCCAGAGCGTGTGTAGCTGCTGATCGAATGCTACACAGGGGGCCTGACGGAACCTGCTGTATTCGTGTTGTGCCTATACATGCTCTTCTGTCTCTCTGCGTCTTACCATAAGCATGTGTTTGGCATAGTGTAAGTAGTCAGAGCCCAGGCTGGAACCAGCAGTTACCCTCTTCTGGGTTGAGTACCCTCACTGGTCTCCCAACTCCTTCTCTCTTTGTGTGCGTGTCTCCACACAAGTGAATCCTGAATCAGTTTAACCTAATGGAGTAGCTTAAATCAGGCATGAAGGTGGTTTAATCTGGCCAGTAACCCCATGAGACTGAGCTTTACTTCCATCAGGTAGAGAAGAGATTTGGATGTTAACCCCCCTGAGACAGAAATGGCTTTTGTGTGTTTGGGTTGAGCGTTTGAGCTGTGAGCCTCTACTCTATTTTTAAATGGCAATACTTAAGTGTCTCTAGTGTCTGGGAAGGTGCAAGGTAACAACCCTCTGTCAAGTAAGATCTTTCCTGGTAGCACTACAAAAGAAGTGATACTTCTTGGTGATTTTAGTGATGTTACTGTGAGTATGTTTTGGATAGGAGGTACTGTAGAAAGTAGTAGTAAATACCAATTTCTGGAGCTGTAAGCTGGAGAGCAGGGGACCTAAACTCTGTATACCATGGGAGCACAGCATGGCTGGAGTGTCTTCCTGAATGTTAGCCAAACATGTGTTGGGTGCTGCTTGTAGCTATGCCAGCTGTTGTGCATAGCCATGTCCTGCTGGAAAGGAGGCAAGAGGAGGTCGCACTGTAAGGGAAATACCATGATGTGGCTGGGTGTGAAGAAAGACTTGAATGTTATTCAACGCTTCTTAGTTTGTCCTCAGCAGTATAACCATCTTTTGGATGAAGGGCTTGACTGATGGGGAAAAGCAGAGTGAAGTATGAACGCTCAGTGTCTTACTTCTTACCTCATTTATAGATGCCCTGCCAACAGTGGGAGCAGAGGAAGATGATGCTGCTGAATCTCCTTGGGATTCTGAGGTACTTTCTGTGAAGAACATGGGGATTGCCATCAGGGGGTTTTGGGGGGAGGATAGGAGTATGACCCAGAAGAACTTGAGAGCTTGCTTTTTTTCTTGGACTCTACCATTGGTGAGGCTTATTTCCTTTTCCTGCTTCTGCCATACGTGTGTAGTTGGGATCCCTCTAAATACTTCTGCACTAGGCCAGCAGTTCAGTTGAGACTAGGATGTAGTTAGGTTAAGCTAATGTCTTGAGTCTCATAGCAACTGGCTTTGAAGTTTGGTTTCTAGTATAATGCTAAATGAGTGAAGTTTCTTGTTGCTTAAAATTCTCTGGGCTTTCCACAGAGGCTGGGAGGATTGCTCCTTTTTTACCATACAGCTCTATTCTGCTGACCTGGCCAGTGGTTGCCCTTAGTGTCTACAACCTAGACGTTTAGCTGCTTCTGAATAGGCCCCCTCTACCTCTTGTAGGTGTACTTTGGCCCTTTTTGGAAGTCATGTTCAACAGTGGTACCACACACGCTGGCTGTGTTTGCTTTTTTAGTTCTTTCTGTCTGTGGTAACGAGCTAGAAGAGAATGAGTGAGGTCTGTAGCTGACCACTCTGGCTTTTCTTGTGAGGAAAAATAAACTCTTCCCTACCCCTTTCTTAAAAATACAGGACTAAAATTTATTTATTAATTTATTTTAGGTAGCCTTAGTTTCTGTAAGCTTTGCTTTGCTGGTCTTTGTTCAACCCAAATAGCCTTTGCAATTGGAGTGACGATGTGCTCACTCACCACTGCAGGGTACATGCTTAAGGAACATAAGCACAAACTTGAATGTCAGGTGCCAGTTCAATACAAAAGTTTGATCACCACAGACCTGCAGCTGTTGGCTCACATGTTGAGCTACCATGTTAATTCTCTTTTGTGGCTGTCCAGTTTGTCAAGGTTTATCAACATGACAGAATAGTTTAGACAAGTTGTGAGATTTTTGCCTAAAATCTGAAAACACAACTGCTATGATTTTCCAGTGTTCTATATCTTGATGCGTCCTTTCCAAGGGTCTTAACAAAGGTTTTTGTATGTCTCATATACTTGATACCATGCCATGCAAGTTGGCTTAGCAGGAGCTTTTTGCATGGAAATAAATTGAAAATGCATTTGTACCAATCCTCATGCATGTATTTTTCATTATACAGGCAGATTCTGAAAGTCCAAGAAAAGTATCGTCTGGAGTGTTGCTCCCAGCTGCAGACAGACATGGAACATGCTCACAGCGCGTTTCAGGGTGTCAAGGGTCGAGGGACCGAGGTACCCTTTTACAAAGCAGGATTCAGCTCCTTAAAAGGACTAAATATTTTGATCATGTTCTGCTAACAAACACGGCCTTGTTGCTTCACATGAATTGTCCTAGTTCTGTGATCGTTATTTTTTAGATCTAAGGTGCGTGATGGAAAGTATGCATTGTCCATTTCTTGTATACTCTTACAAATACTGTAAGATGAGGTAAATGGAATGTTAGCTATCATACTCCCGATGGAATAATGCTTGCAACTAGTAATTAGTTGTAGAAACTACTGATGTTGAATAGAGTAAAAGATACCTTCAGTTAAATAAAATAATATTTCCCAAAATATTTTTTCACTTCCAGACTTTTCAGAGAAACCCAGCAATTCCCAGGTAAGTATTTGTTTGTGTCAGACTGACTGCTTGTTCTGCTCATTAGGTAGTATGAGGTTACTTTGAATTTGGTTTCTTATTTTTGGATTGTGTCTTTCATAGCTGAAGACTCCCAAATCTGTTTTGGAAATGAATGAAACCTCTCCTGAAAAACGGCAGCAGAAATCAGGTAATGTTCACTTCATGTGGTCCTGGGTTTAGCTTTGTTGTCTTTCTGGATAGGAATTAATTAATAAAGCATCTGATTTATTTGTTTTGCAGATCTGTTGGAGGAATTTGGCTTGGGAGATGCAGAGGATATTGAAGGTATTCATAACAGTCTCTTTCTACCATTCTTCTATGGACAGACTGGCACACTGTACTTGCAGGTTTTTTCCTAATATTAAATACATGGTTCTAGCAAGGTTTCTGGGATCAGGTGGTCTACTGAAATATGACTCTTTACGTGTGTGTGCTCCCTCTAGTCTGCCATTCAACACTGTAAATACCCTTCCATGATGTAGGCTTCCTCCACCATACCTGCTGTCATCTCCCCTTTCCAGGAGTGATTCACGATGCACTCTAGGTGTAAATAAGTAGTATTAAGTCATGCTGGTTATAAAAATATGTGGTATTCACTGTAGGTGAGTCCTCAGCATCTAGCTTTCATATGTCATCATCAGCTGAAAAAGACATCAACGATGCCAGTGACAACTATGAGGTATGTAAAACCAAATATTTTGAATTAAAGTCTGAATTGGTAAATTATATCATGCATTAAGGTAAAGAAAACTTACCAGTTAGTGAAAAATGGTAAAGGAAGAGTCCTGTGGATGAAGGTTTTATTACAGTCTGAAGTAAAGTTGAGTACAATCTTCTTGTAGTGGGGTAAGATCCTTGTCATTATGTTGGATACTTGCTGTTATACTGATTTGTTTCCAGCTGATTTGCTTAAATTTTGACCAGTGTTTTTCCTTTTGTGCAGTGCTGAGAAACAGTGCAGTCAGATGCTTTTTTTTTTTTTCCCCCTATGTAAGATGCACATTCAGTTGAAGAAGGAGATTTGTCTGTAATAAGCTAATCTGTTTGAACATGCCTGGTCTTCCTCTTTGTAAGAGAAAGATCAACCAAAAAAGCCTTCAAATTTGGTGACCATTCTGATGCTTTTTCTGCCTCTGAAAAATATGTGCCTGTTTGACCATGTTAGTAAGTGCCTTGAAATGTTTTTTTTCTAGAGGGAGAATAAGGCAGACATCCTGTTTGTGTTGAGCATATAGGACAGAGCTTGATAAGAGGGGTCTGAAGTCTTCTGTAACACCCCAAGGGACAATGGGGGAAAATATTTCCACCCCACATCCAGGCACCGTGAGAAAGCGATGTGCTTGATTTTAACAGGCAGAGAACAGAACTTAAGCCTGTTGGAAAGGTAATAGTAGTGGGACAATGAACTTGAGAATGGAAAAGCTGAGACAGATGGTGACGGGTTGAGGTGCTTCTTCTTGATGAAAAGAGCAACAGGAGGGAGAAAAAGGCCTGGCTAATGTCAAAAGAGGGAAAAGAATTGGATGGTCTTAACCCATTGGGACACCAAGGTTGCAGGCCCTGTTTAGAAGACACCATGAGCTCAGGAGGCATGGGTAGGGAATGTTTTGGGAGAAGTGTGACACATGACAGGAGCGGTCAGAATTGTTGAGGAACAGAGCATGGGGTTAGGGATGTGAGGAGGCTGGTATAGTTTTCATAAAAGTTTGGGTTCCTGATTTTTGGGATGAAAGAAGAAATGAACAGATTTCCTTAATAAATGCTTTTCTTTGGGCTTGGAATGGAATTGAGTATTTCTGAATCTTGGGTGAAGAAATAGTCCTAACATGGCCAATTCTCTGTGTGGTGGACAGTAAAAACCTTGTCATGTTCATTCACATTGTATTAGCTTAGTTGGCAGGGACTGTAAAATGCTAAGTGGTAGAGAATGATGGAGGAAGAGGGTGAGAAAATGTAGGCAACTGTAATGAAAAATGGTATTAAAGCAATAAAACATGAAAAAAATAAATTGCTTTGTGACAAATGCCACCAGTTACAGAAGGCAGGCAAGCTAAAAGGTGAAAGCAGCCCTAATGTCCAGACAGTTCTAATGCAAGCAAAACTGTTATCTCTAAAATAAGTTCTTCTATTTTAGGAAACTGACTATTCAGTCAACCTTTAATTTTTATTATCAAATTTGCTTTCAAAATGTCTAATTTCTATTATGTGATAGGATGAGTTTGCAACAGAAATTACCTAGATTAACTGTACCTTCCTTTTTCTTGGTAATCTGTCTGTCTGTACCTGTTTACTTAAGGATAAATATATTTTAGAAACTACCAACTTGATAGAAAAAACAGCACATGAAAATCAGACTGACAAAGCAGAAATTTCACATCAGGAAGCCCTAGCAAAAAATGAGGAATCACACATTGGTGACAAGCAGTTAAGACCAAAACATTGGGAAGAAAGATATGAAAGAATGTGGGTTGAAAATGAGAAAAGGGAATTGAAAACAAATTTTAAAAACGTTACAGCAGAGCTGAAGCAGCTGTTTGGTGAAATTAATGAAACTGGAAAAACTACTTCCCTTGTGCAAGAAATGTCAGGAGATGGCTTCAGTGAAGAATTGAAGAGTTCTCGTGTTGTTTCATCTCATGCAACAGAACCAAGTAACAAGTTGGAAAGTAAAGGTGAATCTGGAGATACTAAACTTAGACTGGGTGGAAAAGTACCCAAAATGGAAATTGTAATTCCGAGTTTTGGTGTTCTTCCTGATCAAAATAATTTAAATGCAAATGTGGAAGATACCTGCAGTACAGATGAAGAAGATAACACAAATGATACTGATAATACAAAGATGCTTCTAGCAAAAGGAGAGAAGAAAAAGCCTACTCTGGAAATGGAAGAGAATGAAAATGGAAGTAGTAGAAATATAGAGGGAAGTCCTGAATCCTTCCTGAGACGTAGCTTAAAAACAAGTATTTTGGATGACATTTCTAATATTCTTCCTGAAGCAAGACCTGTTTCTACAGGTGATGAAAATGCACTTTTTGTGACAGAAAGGAAACTCAAAAAAGACTCTGGATTTAATTATGATCTTCCCAGGGACTGCCTTGTCAACAATAATAAAATAGGAGAAACAGAGATTGAAGGTCTTTTTGCAAACCCTCAGGAATCGTGTGGTGTGCTAAAAGGGAATCTTGATGAAGATCTAAAACAAGATATGGAAAGATTTAAGAGTAAGGTAGGAATGCTGCAAATGGCATTCCT
>NW_010392732.1:21760-23982 GCF_000710305.1 Buceros rhinoceros silvestris
CTGCAAAGAGAGGTAGAAGTTCACCTACTACTCCTTATTCTTTAGTTTTTCTCCATATCAATGATCCTGTTCACTTCAGCTATTCATGATTAAGGGAAGATGCTTTGTGCAAATTGTTTATGTTTTAATGGAAATACATTACTTAATGAATAAACAGAGCAGTGGAGACTTGTCCTTTTCCCTATTTTTGGAAAATACAGAATGCATTGTTCTTCCAGTTTAACAATAGGTGGCACTCTGCTCCAGTGTAAGTAGTTCTCACTTGGCTGCCATAGAAAGAAATTACATCAGTTCTGATTCTGAATCAAAGAATGAAAATAGCTTCTGAACAGGGTCTTGACTAATCTATTCATTTGCTGTGATTTCTGCATGTCTTCATTGCCCTTCACTAAAAGTCCTGTTTGCTGTGAAACCATTTCTGCTTGTGGGTTTGGTAGGGTTTTTCTTCTGTTTTTACAACTAACATTGTGCACTCCTACTTCTGTCCATCAGTAACACTTTCACTTTTTTGTTGTTCATGATTTAAGATACACTGTTGTTTTCTTTCTAAGAGGTGTTTTTGTTATTTTTTTAATCATGAGTGAATTCAAAGTACTTTCAGTGACTTAACATATTTTGTAGTGTAATTTTGTGAGAATGCTTCACTATATGAATTTCAAAAATTTTCTTCATTTTACATGATTTCAGAGGTAAACCCAGAATTGGTGTTTCTGTGTTCTAGAAATACTGAGAAATATAGGAATCTTAACTTTCTTTTTGTAGGTTGAGAAGGAAAGAAACAAACAAAAATGTTTCAAAACGCACGTGGTGGCAAAACAGGAAGATCTTGATAAATTAAGTACACCGCAAGAGAACGTTACTAATCAGCAAATGAAACTAAAGCTTACTCCAAAGAAGAATGACTCTTTGAAAATGGAGGATGAAAATGCTGTGGAAGAAAAAGACAAGAATTTTTCATCTGAACACAGATCAAAATCGGTTAAAACATCGATGAAAGGGTAAACTGAGGAAATAACCTCTACTTCTAATTTGTAGTATTACTTAAGTAACTTCTGAGTTTTCTGATGTTGTAGTAGTTGAGGTAGTTTCCTCATTGCTGAAAGCCACACTGAGTAGGCCACTGCTTCTCAAACATTTAAGAAAAAAAATATATAGAAAAAGCTAAGCTCATAATGGAGATTCAAATATATTGCCCGCTTTAAAAAAAAAATAGAAAGAAAAAAGGAGGGGAAAAAAGAGAAACCAATATATTGTGGATTTCCTTGTCAATACTGAGGCAAAACATGTCTTTAAAACCAGAGTTGAAGACCAGAAAAAATTGCTAATTCTATAAGAAAAGGCCATCCAGAGAAGAAAAGCAGGAACTGGGAGTTTGCTTTCTCCCTTTTCTAGGTGACTTAATAATCTCCGTGTAGTTGGTTGGCTAATTAAGATTAGCTTTTCTTTGTCAGGAAAAGGGAAAAGATGATATTACCAAACCAATCTCAAAAGTTTGAATGTTTTTATGTAACCCTAAACAGGCTTTTTTTTTTTTCTGTCTGTCCTTCAAAGAAATCTCTGCTCTAATGGGGCAATTGGATATATTCCAGTTTACCTGAATCTAGCTCAGATTCCAGCTCATTCCTAGGGGAGGGTTTTTTAAATACTTGGGTATCTTCCATGATCTTTGGAGTCAAGTCTGTGTTTTATCATAAGTACTTTCCTTCCATGTCAGTTGTTTCTGGACCTCATCTTAAGTGTCTGTTTCATAGAAATATTTTCTGTAAAGCTACTCAATTGGTGATTCTTTTTTTCTTTGTTTAACGTAGTAAATTTGCCCTGAATGCCAAAGTTGCAAAGAAGAAGAAAAGACAGACTTCTAAGCAGAATGCTAATCAGCAGATCAGCTCTTCCAGTGGGAATCACGTTCAAGTACTGGATGATAGCAATTTCAGTGAATCATCTCAAGATGAAGAAAGGTACTGAATATAAGGAATGTTATAAATAAAATTTACTTAATGATAAAAATTGACCTGAAAGCTAAAGGCAAATTTTGTAAACCCACTGTGTACAGTGGTTTTTGTTCTTTGATGTGACAATACTACCTTATGCCCTTTGTGTTCAAAAGTACTTCTTTTTTCCTTAGAGTGCTTTGAGCATAGTAGACCAGTTAATGGTAAGGTCAAATTCTGATTAATTACCAAATGTGTTCATGTGCATTTATATACATATATATATATATT
>NW_010392732.1:24093-30059 GCF_000710305.1 Buceros rhinoceros silvestris
ATATTTTTTTTTTTTTAAAGGGAGAGGAGAGACTTTTAAAAGAGCAAAATTATTCTTTTCATTGCAGGCATCTCATCTCAATTTTTTCTTCCCCCTCCCCCTCCTTTTATTTTTCCAGCCCTGTCCCCTCCTGACTTCTTGCCCACCCCAAACTTGTGTGGGAGGCAAAGTGAGAAACAGAAGGTGTTGACACTGTGCAAGCACCACTGGTGTGTTATCAACACTGTTTTGGTCAGAAATCTGACACATAGCACTGTGTGAGCTGCTATGAAGAAAATTAACTCCATCCTAGCCAGACCCTGTACACTAGAGAGTCAAAAACTATGGTTCTTAGACCTGTAAGAGAAGGATTCTCAGTACTGTAGAGAGCTAAACCTCTAACATTAAACAGGGAATGCACGTAACTGTATATCTGTACATCTACATAGCTGTAGCTGTAAGATTCCTACCACTAAGTGAATTGCAGAGAACAGTAATTTCAACTATTTGCTTAACTTTTCCCTTCCAATAGACATGGTAGTACACAAATTTTTATTGTCTTCAACTACATCTAACGAATTTACTATATTAAATTTTAGTTTAATTCACTTCTGAAATTAAGTTTTCAGAGCAACTTTAGATATTGTTCCTAATGCAGGATAAGTATTCTAGTTACTGAAATATATTCCTGTTTTCCAGACCTCCAGCAAAAACAAGGAGTGAAAAGAACAAGGTACTGTAAAATTAGTTTCTTGATAAATAATTTGTGGCAGGTTTTAATCACTTACATGGGAACAGTGTTTATGTAGTGATCAACCAGATGCACAAACTGCTGCTAGTATGCAGCTTTTATTGTATTTGAGCCAAATCTATGGGCTGGGAATGAGAGAATGAATCTTTGATGCATTTATAATCTGTAATACTGTATAGTTTTATATAGAAAATACTGTGCTGTTTGTAGGTCAGCCAACAAATGGATGTAACTGATGACCTTGATTTAACTCAGTCGTCTGACACAACTTCAGAGGATGTTGAATTGCCGACTTCAAACTACAAAGAAGCTATTTTGCTGTTAGAACAGCTTAGTGTGGATCATATAGGTAGGTTTTTGAGTCACTTTGTCTTCAGCTCTTTTAAGTTCTTCTTTTAAAACATGATGTATTTGTGTGCACTCCTAGGTATTTTAGTTTTATACTTCAATCTAATATTTCTTTGTGATTAGAGATCCCCCTCAGAAGATGTGAAATTGTTTCACCTAACCTTAGATGTCTGCCTGTATTGTCAGCAGACATGCATTACCTAATTATTAGTTCTCTTTCTACTCCAAGCTGGAGAGTCAGGTTCTTGCAATGTGCATTTCAGCTCCTTCTAATGCAGTCATCAAAAAGTTAGCAAGATCTTCTCTTCTCTTTCCTCTTTATATGCCTTCAATAGCTAATGACAAATAGTGCAGAAAAATAATAGCACTATATGTATGTATATCATATATAAAATCAACTGTCATAAGATGCTTATATATATATTAAAAAAATAAGCATCGCATCACTCACTACATCTATTAAACTATGCTAAAATTTCATTAGGCAGGGGTTAACTTTGGCTAAGGGCCAAACTTCCACCCAACTGCTCTTTCACTGCCCCTCGTCAACAGAAAAAGTTCAAGGATTAAGGCAGGACTATCACTTACCAGTTACTGCCACAGGCAAAACAGACTCTACTTGTGGAAACGTAGTCTGTTACCAATTAAAATAAATTTGGATAGTGAGCAACAAAGACAAAAAAAAAACCCAAAAGGAAAGCTCGCCACTACCCCCTTCTGAAGTTCAACTTCACTCCTTCACTCTTGACTCCCCTGTCCCTCCTTAACCAGCACAGGGATGCTGGAGTCTGCAGCCAGGACATAGCAATTTCCCTCTGCTGCTGCTTCTTCACACTTTACCCCTGCTCCAGTGTGAGTCTTCCCATGAGCTGCAGTCCTTCAGGGAAGATCTGCCTCAGCCTGGGTTTGCCATGGGCCACAGGTCCTTCAGGAGATATCCACCTGCTCTGGGATGGGGTCCTCCACAGCACTGTGTTGTGGGTATCTGTTCCAGAATGGTCCTCTCCAGGGGCTGCAGGGGAATCTCTCCTCTGGTACCTAGAGTGCCTCCTTCATTGACCTGGGTGTTCACAGGATTGTTTTTCGCATTGTTTTCCTTCTCCTCCTGCCTGTGTGGTGTTTTTGTCCTTTCTTAAATAAGTTTTCCCTGAGGTGCCGCCAGCAGGACTGAGAGCCCTGTGGTGGGTCTGTTGGAACTGGCCATGTCTGGCACAGGGCAACCCCTGGTTTCTTGTCACAGAGTCCTCCCCATTTCCTGTCTAGCTGCTACAGACTTCTCACTACCAAGGCCTTGCCACCTACACCCAATAGAGCAAAGCTTTAAATAACTTATACATTGGAATGTATTTGTGCACATGTGCAGTTTTGTGTCTTTTTTGTCTCAAAATAGGTTCTGCTATTCTGTCAAAAATTCAAAACATACTTCTTGAATATGAACAGATAATAAAACGTGAAAAAAATCGGTATACAGCTGTCTGGAGAAAAGTAAGGAAATTGGAGAGTGAGAAGGAGGAGTCACAAATAATAGCAAAAGAGACTCAAGATTTGAAATCCATATTGGCTCACCAAGAAATGGAATGGAAAAGTGATATCCAAAGCCTTAAGTATGTAACATTGTGTTCTGATTACGTGTTTTCTTGTCAGTGTTCGTGTTCCAGAAGATGCTGATGGTACAAGGTGATAGGATGAGAAGTTTCTACTTGTTTAGGTTTTTTGAATCCCATGGCAAGTTATACTGCAAAGGACTTAATATCAGGGGGAAAAAATGCCTGGTAGTTAGCTCGATGTAAAACCTTCTGGATGTTGTTTTAACCTTTTTTCCTTTTTTTAATAGCAAAAGAAGAGAATAAGGGAGTATGCATGGGAAAATAAAATTTATAAGGGAGAGATTTATGTGAGATTTTTTCTTTTATTTTGTATTTGCAGCTTCTGTTGGAGTGTAGTATTAGGAATTCTGTTAACTCCACAGAGTGCAACTCAGAACGGAGCTTAAAGCATTTGTTTGCTTGCATGTTTTGTTGATTTGAAAAATAAGATTTAGGATTGTCTCTTTCCCCATACTCCTGAGCTAGTCCTGGATGGTGTGAGGTCACCGTCACTTCAGACAAGAGTGGCCAGTAGGCACCATATGAAATTGAGCAAGGACAAATGGAAAGCCCTGCGCTTGGGAAGGAAGATCCCCTTGTGATGACATACCATGGAATGGCCTGGCTTGTGGAAAAGGCCTTGGCAGAGGTCAAGCTCACCATGAGCCAGCTGAGAAGGCCAATGACATTATGAGCTCTATTAAGAGCAGCAGAGCCAGGAGTTCGAGGGAAGTGATTGTCCGCCCCTACTCAGCGCTTGCTGAACTGTGTCTAGAGCACTGGGTCCAAATTTTTGGCCTCCCAGTATGATAGACATCTTAATTAATGCATATGAGTTCAGCAGAGAGTTACCAAGCTGGTGTAGGAGCAAGAGCACCAGCACTGTGAGGAGAGCCTGAGGGAACTGAGCTTCAAGGAGTTGTGCTTCCCAGTATGTGCACGGGAATTATGAGGAAGCCAGTCCTGACATGGGTTTGACTCCAACCATTTTTCAGAATCTTCAAATATCTATCAATTACAAAGAATTAATATTTTCATTCTAACTAAATTCTCAAAGCAATGTTAACTCTACACTTAAAGCTATACTTTTTGTGAAATTAAACTAAAAATTATATGTGAAACCTTGCAATATAAACCATACAAATAGAAATATTACCGTCAGTCTTTTGGATAATTTGCTAGTGGTGGCTGATAGTTCTTTTGCAGAATTTCTAAAGCAATTGGCAGCTCTTTCCTTATGCTAATACTTAGGTTTTTCTCTTGTTGACTGTTGAGAGGATATCAGAAAAAAATATTGAAAATAATTTTCAAATATAAAATGACTTACTTGTTTGGGTACTGTGAACACACCATGGACCATTTTTTACCATGTTGGTGCTTATGGCTGATTGTTTCAGTTGGTAAAGAAATTGACATTCCCTAAGGCTTTCATTATAAATTAGCTTCAAAATTAAATTTCTGTTGTTTTTCCCAGATGTAAATCCATTGAGTTTTAAAACTATTTTCAATCATATTAAGCATAAACCCTATGCATTTCTAAATCTGTTTTTGAACGCTGACCTCATTCTTAAGTTTAGAGAAACTCCTTGCTCCTTCCTATGGTCAGCAGTTGTTTTAGACTTAGAGAAAGCTTGCTAAGCAGTTGTTGGATCTGTCATAGATAAGTGGTGTGCAGCTTCATCAGCGTTACTGGCAATCACTGAATCTGTAATATGTAGGCAGTGCTCAGCATATTAAGAAAATATATATTAAACATCGCAAAAGTGTATGATGCTTTGATAAGACAAAAAGCTCCTTTTGAATAGTGTCTGTAATAATGAGCATGATTTTTTCTTCAAAAGAATTTTAGAAATGTGCATGCTACTGTACATTTACCTATGTAAACTTACAAATAAATTATAAATCAGTGGTTTATTTCTGTATCTTGTACAACTGATGGAATGAAGTTGGAATTCTGTAAAAAGGAAAAATTAGAGTAAAAATTCTAAATCTGAAAAGATTTAACATTGTTATGGTTTAAGTTGTGTCTGCAAGTTTATAATGTGGAATATTTACTCTTTATATCAATGCTTCAGTTTAACGTAATAATACGTTAAATCCTAGATATAATTTGAAACAAGAAGAGGAAAAGAGGCTCAGAGTAGAAACGCTATATGAGAAAACAAGAGAAAAACTAAGAAGCAAAGATGATCAATACTGTAAAGAGATGGAGGAGAAACGGCAGCTTGAGTTACGTTCAACGAATTTAGAAATGGAGTTAGTAACACTGAAGAAGCACTTGAAACAGGTATATTAAACAATAAGTTAAACACTTGTATCTCGTTTCTTGATTAATTGGCATTGTATGCTGTTATGCCTAAAGAAGGAGGTACTTTGGTCATAGAAGAGGCGTTGGGTAACTATTGCCAAATCTTAAGGACGACTGAGAACAACTGGTTCTCAAGTGATCTGGGGTTTTTGTTATGGTTTTTCTTTTCTCTTTGCAAGTTTGGGATTCCTTTTGTTTTTCAAAATTAAGTTTCATTTGTATTTCAGGCAAAGCCTGACCTTGAGGTTTTTTTCTAAATTACTACATAACATTCTGTATTCATTGTTTCTTAATTTTTCGGGAAAAAAAAAAAAAATTTAGAGGTGCATTATAACTATGGGGAAGCAAAAATATTTGAAAGAATATAAAGGAGAATGGGAAGATATTGCTAGCTCTGATTTTATTTTTTTCAAGATGCAAGTAGTTTATTTTTATTACTGCAGGTTGAAGAAGAGCGTGATGAAACACAGAGACAGCTCTCTCAGGAAAAGAGTGCCAGAGCCTTGCAAGAAGGAATTTTGAACAACCACCTTTGGAGACAGAAGGAACTAGAAGAGGAGACAAGAAGAACTATAGAAAAAAATTCAGAGGTAAGCCGTTTGGGTTTTTTTTTTCCTAATTAATTAAATTACAGAGTGTTTGTTCTGAAATCATAATAAATCTTACAATTTTTTTTGTGTTTCTTGATGGATTATTTACACTTTACCAATGTAACTTATCCATGTCAATACCTTTTCTGTTTTCCCTTACGTCTTTAAATGTTCTGGAAAGCAGCATCAGTCCTGTATGTACCTGAATTGCATGTGCAAGTAGGATGTGCATGTGCAACCCCATTTCTTAAGCTATCTTGTTTTTCATTTCATAGACATTTTACCATCACTTTTTAAGGTTTCTAGCAGTGAAACACCTAGCTAGGTCAAGGTCAAACAGGAAGAAAGCTGTTGCCCATTACTTGTTTTTTTTAATTCATCATCATCATGGCTTGGCTTTGCAG
>NW_010392733.1:0-440 GCF_000710305.1 Buceros rhinoceros silvestris
TGGGCCAGCAGCACCGCCTGCAGCCCGCAAACACAGGTGCAGCCTGACTTCTGCCTGCCCAGCGGACCTCCCCCTGCCCTCCGCGGCGGCGGGGAGGAGAGACCAACCTACCCGACCCGTGCTGGGCTGGAGGAGAGAAGGTGGCGGAGGAGCAGCCGATGCGGGGCGGGCAGCGCTGGTACAAGCCACCGAGAGCCGGGAGCTGGGCTGAACGCAGCGGGGTGGGCTTTGTGCAGGGAGAGGAGAAGGGACAGGGTTCGTAGCTGAACGTGCTGCCTGCCGAGAGCTCGTTCTCAGGTGGCACTGCACGTATTTGTAGAAGAAAGGTCTTCAGCCAGAGGGTCTGTGAGCATTCTACGCTGCGCCCGCGGTGTAAAACGGAGGAACCAACCCGGGCAGAGCTATGAAAGTGGCTGGGGACAGAGGCAGGGGCCGGGCGC